>NC_136973.1:7687101-7709601 GCF_032717465.1 Coenobita brevimanus | reverse complement strand
ATGTGTGAGGTGGGTTGGTGGTGATGTGTGAGGTGGGTTGGTGGTGATGTGTGAGGTGGGTTGGTGGTGATGTGTGAGGTGGGTTGGTAGTGATGTGTGAGGTGGGTAGGTAGTGATGTGTGAGGTGGGTAGGTAGTGGGTGGATGTGTGAGGTGGGTTGGTAGTGATGTGTGAGGTGGGTAGGTAGTGATGTGTGAGGTGGGTAGGTAGTGGGTGGATGTGTGAGGTGGGTTGGTGGTGATGTGTGAGGTGGGTAGGTAGTGGGTGGATGTGTGAGGTGGGTAGGTAGTGGGTGGATGTGTGAGGTGGGTTGGTGGTGGGTGGATGTGTGAGGTGGGTTGGTAGTGATGTGTGAGGTGGGTTGGTAGTGGGTGGATGTGTGAGGTGGGTTGGTAGTGGGTGGATGTGTGAGGTGGGTTGGTGGTGATGTGTGAGGTGGGTTGGTAGTGGGTGGATGTGTGAGGTGGGTTGGTAGTGGGTGGATGTGTGAGGTGGGTTGGTGGTGATGTGTGAGGTGGGTTGGTAGTGATGTGTGAGGTGGGTTGGTGGTGGGTAGATGTGTGAGGTGGGTTGGTGGTGGGTGGATGTGTGAGGTGGGTTGGTAGTGGGTGAATGTGTGAGGTGGGTTGGTGGTGGGTGGATGTGTGAGGTGGGTTGGTAGTGGGTAGATGTGTGAGGTGGGTTGGTGGTGGGTGGATGTGTGAGGTGGGTTGGTAGTGATGTGTGAGGTGGGTTGGTAGCGGGTAGATGTGTGAGGTGGGTTGGTAGCGGGTAGATGTGTGAGGTGGGTTGGTAGTGATGTGTGAGGTGGGTTGGTAGTGGGTAGATGTGTGTGGTGGGTTGGTAGTGATGTGTGAGGTGGGTTGGTAGTGGGTAGATGTGTGTGGTGGGTTGGTGGTGGGTGGGGTGGGTGGATAGGGAAGGTGGAAAGGGTGCTGGACCACACATCATCCTACCCCCCCCCATCCCCCACCTTCCTTTGTCCGTCTCACCACATTCCCGCCCACACGCACACACCCATGCTCACCCCCCCCCCTCTCTCTCTCACACACACACACAAGTTTTCGCCGTGTGAACTGCATGGATATACTCATCCACCAAGCCCTTCAAATAAATCAACCTCTTCAATCCAATGACGTACTGATACATTTCATTCTTGCTCCACCAGACACTTTCCTTCAGCTCAGGAGTGGCCACCGGTAAAAAAGAGATTAGAAAAGAACTCCTTTACCTTACAGACGATTTCTTCAGCTAGGGACTGACCCTTTGTTACAAAGACGACTATCCCTTACAGTGAATAAAACCGTGGAGGCAGCAGGAATAAACTTATCGTTCGTTGCCCCAGGTTCATCTGTATGTGAAGTCAACGGACTACAGGATGAAGCTGCCTTGCTCGTGCAGCGTACCATCCTTCTTTGGGGGACAGTGAGGGAGATGAGGCACGCATGTACAACCGGCCAGTTCCACCGTTCAGTTTCAATATATATATATATATATATATATATATGTGTGTGTGTGTGTGTGTGTGTGTGTGTGTGTATGTGTGTGTATACCACAGTATTTTAATATGAATGCAGGTGATGGAGGTGCAACGGTATTTTATTAGCCCATGGCTCACGCGTCCTGTGTCCGTCAGGTGCTCACTCAACACTCATCCATCAACAGTCTGAGCACACTACGTTTACGTCAAGGACTTTCCTATTATTGTACCTGCTACCACTGGACGATTTTATTTACGTTTGAGAGAGTTTTCACACTGGAGATCATCATTATAAAGGCTTCAGTAACCCTATTAGTGCCAGACGTCTGCCCTACGGTGAATAAAATCAGCTAATTTAACAAGAATAATATACAAACCACATCCAGGAACCCAGCAAGATATTTACGCCAGACTGAACACTCTCATGCCATGCAATTACCACCTTCACTACCATGACGTATTACCAGCCTATTAACTCCTTCAGACCGACCATCTCCTTTGTCATCCCTTACTGCTTCGTCATAACCTTCTTCAGCCTTGGACACACTTTTCGAACTGGATGGGTCAGGTGTAGCCTTAATCAACATCTTCACTATCTATCTATCTATTGCCGGACGCCTTAATCCCGTGAGAGGTGGCCATAAACAAATCGCCTCCATGTCGCCCTGTCCCCCGCCATTTCACTGCCCTTCTTCACTACCTGAGTTGAACAAATCGCTGAACAAATTCGCTTGGTGTTAGGTGATTAAACTAAAAATACACCACCTTAATGAACAGGTTAACTCCCATAAGGAAAATAAAATCGTGGAAATATAGTTTTTTCACCTTAACTTGGCCCATAGTTTCGTTCTTAAGCAACTCATTTAACGTTAACTGAATGGCAGAAAAAGGCACTGCTGCGGCTCTGCAACCTTCCATAGCACTTCTTCGCTACTAGCACGATATTCCAGTATTAATCTATAGTTAAAACTCAACACTGAAGACAAAGAGAGGACAATTATAGGCCAAGTTAAAGTGAAAAGAGTACAGTGCGACTAAAAAAAAAAGGATGTGTGGTGATAAAGGAGGTATTGGTATTTTCACTGTACGGTATTGAAGAGATTTCCATGTATTCACTGTATATTTATTGATCTTCTATACTCTGTTCACTTCAGGCGTAAAACTGCCATCTCGCCTTCTCCAGTGCTGTGCTATAACAAGTGATTAATATTAGAATTAGGTGCTAGTCACGAAGAAGTGCCAAGGAAGGGATGTAGTAGAGCCATAGTATTGTCTTATTCTGTCACTGAGGTAAGGGAAATAAGCTGCAAAAGGACGAAACTTTCCGCCAAGTTAAAATACAAATGAAAATAAATAAATAAATAAACTGGAGTAATCTTCAGCACCTTCCTAAACCCAGTCTCGCCTTGGATTCTAACATGGCTTATAATTATCTGTTTGTTTAATTTTGTATGCAAGGAAGAAGGAACCAAAGGCCAGAAGCGACTTTAGACCACCAGGCGCCCATTTAGTGGGTACATGGTTACCACCCAACGTAGCAAATGGTTTCACTGAGTACACGAAACCATTAACCCCACAGAGTAGAGTCACCCCTAGGCAGCACTAAGGTGTATGCACTACACTGAGTGAGTGGATGGTGTGGGCCCTCCTTAAGGTTGGAAATTCCGTCCTTAACCCTTTCACTGTGAGATTCTGCCATACCTAAAGCAAATTGGGTTAACGACCATGTTCCAAGAGATCCCGGATATGTCGTAATACCTCTTCCTCAGCAATTTATTCTCCACTTTACACAAGAATAACCTTGTGTAGTGTAATAACGGCAACCATGTCCGTACTAAGAACATACACATAACATAAAAGACAATATTCAGGTATAACAGGTGTAATAAATCGCTAAGGAAAAGGTGTTACGAACGAATACAGTACCATATCAAAATAAGAATATATAACTGAGAGAATATCATTTAAAAGTTGAAGGGTTGACATGTATATTCAAGAATTTATACAAGCCAACCAAACTTAAAAGACTAAAATAAATATAATCACAGTAGAGGGTGGTACATAAATTGCACCCTCCTGTCACTTGTGTGTTGCAGGGACGGCTCAGTCTGCTGGTGTGGAATGCGGATATTTAGGTACCTTCATGACATTCATTTTTTCTCGTGTAAACTTTGCCCAGGTTTTCGTCCTTTTGCAGCTTATTTCACGTAGCTCGGTGGAAGAAAAAGACAATACTGAGGCACTACATCCTTTTCATAGCATTTCTTCGTGACTAGCACCATTCGTACTACAACTCAGCATTCAGGATGTAGAGATGGAAAATTTAGGCCAAGTCAGAAAGAAAAAGGAGTAAAAAGAGTATAATCAACCACACAATCAGTGGAAATAAAGCACAGACACTACAGAACATAGAGAGCGTTAGGGAAAGTACAAAAAATAACGTAGGGTACCATCTGGCGACGCTGAGTGTGCCGTCCCCTCAAAACACAAGAACTGGGAAGGGTAATATAAGAACCAGGCAGTATATGAGCATTAAAGACACATCCGGCCCAGCATCGTGGAGTGAGTGTGTTGGTAAAGAAAGAAGATGAGTCACCCCTGTTAACCCTTCCCACCACACACCCTCCACACCGTTTTCTATTAGTCATTATTTTTCTTTTTCACGCTCTTTTACCCTCTCCACCTCTCATTTTTTATTTTCCTTTATTTGCTTTACCCTCTCTCTCTCTCTCTCTCTCTCTCTCTCTCTCTCTCTCTCCATCTATTTTTCTATCTACGAGTGTCTATCTTCCCTCCTCACTACCTTTACACTCTCCATCTCTCGTCATTTCGCTTCTTTCTTCCCTAACCTTCTTTTCCCTTCCTCCCTTCACCTCTTTCCTCTGTTTTTCCCCTTACCGTTTTCACTTTTCTCTCTCTCTCTCTCTCTCTCTCTCTCTCTCTCTTCATCTGCGAGTATACAGCATTTTTCTGTCTTTACTGTTTATACCCTTTTCTCTCTCTATTTCTCTCCTTCGTTCCATAGCTCTTCCTTTTCCTCCCTCCATCTTCCTTTCTCTCTCCCACCCTCCTTCCCCACATCTCTCTTTCACCATCTCTACACGATAATGTTGCCCTCTTCAGATCAAAAAACGCGGCACGTCCAGGAACAGTAACCTTAACGTAAATACCCACAAAGTCAGATCACCAACTGTTCGGAACGGAATTAGAGTCTGCTATGCTAACGCACGTAGTCTACGTAACAAGTTTGAGGATTTAGAATCTCTAATTTACCTAGAAAATTATGACATCATTGGCATCACAGAGTCCTGGATTAACACATCTGACCGTGACTTTCTAGCGGAATACTCACTAACAGGGTACAATATTTTCAGCTGTGAGCGACCACATCGAGCTGGTGGCGGTGTTTTACTATATGTGAAAACTAGTCTCCATCCCCTTGTGCTATCCAAACCCAGTATTACCAACATAGATGCCAGTTATGTTCAGCTAAGTATTAATTCACACAAAATAAATATATGTCTCATCTATCGTCCGCCAGCACAGTCAACTGAGACAGATGAAAAACTTTATGATCAAATTGCGGAAATTTGTTGTCAAGAGGATAGCGTAATTTTTGGAGACTTTAATCTACCGGTAACAAAGTGGGGTGAACCACTGACAGCACACTCAGGACAAGAGCTTTATACGAATCTTCAGGAAAGCGCCCTTTCCCAACACGTAGAATACCCAACGAGAGGAAACAATATCCTAGACATCATCTTGACTACAAATGATAACCTAGTCAACAACGTTGAAATAGGACCTGAGTTTAGTTCCAGTGATCATCGAACTATACAGTTTAATATTACTACTGAAAAAGTAAAAGAAACGGAGAGCAAAGAAAAGGTCCCAGATTATCGTAGAGCTAATTTCAACAGGCTCAGAGCGCTACTTGCAACTGCAGATTGGAATCAAATGTCTGAAACCGATGACATAAACCAAGCATGGGAAATATTCACCGAAAAATTTAATGAAGTGGTAAAGTCATGTGTGCCACTACGTAACAGACGTCCAGCTGGAAATAGTAAACCAAAGTGGTGGTCCAGTGAAATAAAAAGTAACTTAATAGCCAAAAAACAGGCATACCATAAATATAAAGCTACACAAAATAATGATGATAAATTACAATACGATAATCTACGCCGCACATCGAAAAGACTTATTAAACAAAGCAAAAGAGCACTGGAGATCCACATTGCTAATACGTGCAAATCAAATCCTAAAGAATTTTACAGTTACATTAGAAAGAAAAAGGTTATGACTACATCAATAGGTCCTCTAGAAACAAACAATGGCAGACACACTGAAAATGAGGTCGAAATGGCAAACATTCTTAACGATTACTTTGCGTCTGTTTTTACAGTAGAAAACACCACCAGAAACCTACTGTTACCCACAAACCAAGCAAATAGCACAGTCCTTAGTAACTATGCTATCCATAATAATGATATCCTTTCAGCCATAAATAGTACGGACATAAACAAAACCCCTGGCCCCGATAAAATATCACCGAGAATTCTCAAAGAAGCAAAACATGAGTTACTGCTGCCACTCTCTGTCTTAGTCAATAAGTCATTAAGTACTGGGAAAGTTCCACACGAATGGAAACTAGCAAATGTAACACCAATTTTCAAAAAAGGAAATGAGTCGCACCCAGGAAATTACAGACCAATCAGCTTAACATCAGTAGTGTGCAAGTTAATGGAAAAAATCATAAGAGATAAAATAGTTAATTATCTAGAAGAAAATAATATAATTAAAGACTCGCAACATGGATTCAGACATCGTCGTTCATGCTTAACTAACTTACTGGACTTCTTCCATGATGTTTACAAATCATACGATGACTCAAGAGCAGTAGATATAATTTACCTCGACTTTCAGAAAGCATTTGACACTGTCCCTCACAAGCGTCTCATGAGAAAAATAGAAGCACATGGAATAAAAGGAAAGACGCTAAAATGGTTACAAGACTGGCTGTCAGACCGAAAACAGCGAGTTGTGATAAACGGAAAGGAATCCAAATGGCGTAATGTGATCAGCGGCGTTCCCCAAGGCTCAGTACTTGGACCGATACTTTTTATTATCTATATAAATGACATTGATGAGGGTCTAAATTGTAAAGTATCCAAATTTGCAGATGATACTAAAATAACCAGTAAAGTCACTTCAAAATTACAGTGGCAGCAGTTACAAAATGACCTTAATACTTTAGCAAGCTGGGCAGAAAAATGGCAAATGAAATTCAACACAGAAAAATGTAAAGTACTTCATATTGGAAGTAACAATGTCCATGCAAATTACAAAATGAACAATATTCAGTTATCAAGTACAGACAGTGAAAAGGATCTTGGTGTGATAATATCAAATGACCTAAAACCAAGCAAGCAGTGTACCGATGCGGTAAAAATTGCAAACAAGCTAGTGGGTTTTATTGGAAGAACTTTCGAGTTTAAATCGGAAAAAGTCATACTTGCCTTGTACAACTCGCTAGTGCGCCCCCATCTTGAGTATTGTGTGCAATTCTGGTCTCCGTACTACAGAAAGGACATTGAAAAATTAGAGAAAATTCAGCGAAGAATCACAAAAATGGTACCACGACTTAGAAACAAACCATATGAGGAACGCCTTGAAGAACTTAAATTATTTAGCCTAACGAAGCGCAGGTTAAGAGGGGACCTTATTGAAGTTTTCAAAATCATGAAGGGATATGACAACTTAGACATGAATAAATATTTTGATATAGACCGGTCGAGTCAAACCAGAAGTAATGGCTGCAAAATCATGGGAAAACGATTCCAATCCCATGAAGCAAAATACTTCTTCTTTAATAGAGTTGTAAATATCTGGAACAGATTACCCTCAGATACCGTGAACAGTATCTCAATTGAGACATTCAAAAACAAATTAGACAAGTATTTGCATGAAAATCCTCAGCTGACTCTTTTTCTGTCCGAATAACTTGCTTTTATAGCTACGGTACATGTAAGTTCATGCCCCCTTAGTCTACAAGACACCCCGTAAACAATGTACCCGTACATAGTGTTGCGTCACGATATTATACATTTCCAATTTATTCGGTGCAAACAAAGCAATATAAGCACAGATTAGGATCTGCACAGATAACCCTGAGTTAACGGTCACTACTCTTACTTTCGACCTGTGATGGGCTGTGGATCACTGAGGGTCCCTGTTAGTCAAGTGACCACCATCGGGATTTTTTTAATGTACCAGGGGTCACTGCTTCAGGATGAAACTTGTGTACTGTCCCACATGGGAGAGTTCCTTGTCTCAGTGGAGTGAACGGAGCTATTGCCTGATTGACTGCTGCCTACCTAAAAAGCGCCAGGGAAGGTTGCCGCACCACCCCTAAACATCCACTCTGTGCATTGCACATCCACACTGTGCACTGTGCAGTCCCTTTATATCTGAGACACCCGTCCTATATACTTTTCAGTCTCCCCAGCGCAAAGAAAGCAATATAAGCACAGATTAGGAGCTGCACAGATAACCCTGAGTTAACGGTCACTACTCTTACTTTTGACCTGTGATGGGCTGTGGATCACTGAGGGTCCCTGTTAGTCAAGTGACCACCATCGGGATTTTTTTAATGTACCAGGGGTCACTGCTTCAGGATGAAACTTGTGTACTTGTCCCACATGGGAGAGTTCCTTGTCTCAGTGGAGCAAACGGAGCTAGGGCCTGATTGACTGCTGCCTACCTTAAAAGCGCCAGGCAAGGCTGCTGCACCACCCCTAAACATCCACACTATGCAGTGTGTAGCTTCCACGTTATGTCCACAGACTTCCCATTAACTCAATGTAACTGGTTTATAATGTCATGCCGTAACTATTATTTTATTTGTTTACTTTCTCTTTCAGGTTACTCTATCGGGTAGCTTATAGATAAAGTATTATAGAATGTGACTTTTCCTTTCCAATGTTTCCTATAAAATTTCCATGTCAGTTTTTCCATGCTGCATGGTGGTTTTTCTCACTTTTTCCTGGAGGGTTTGGTGGTGGGGGGAGCCTTCTTGCTTTCCTATCCTTATCCTTCAACATGTAGAGTTAGATCTTGTAGTCATAGTTTTCTCTAACAAGCAGCCTCGAAAGGACCATAAGGTCTGTTGCTGTTTGCTTTCCTGTGTAATCCTGTGTGTAATCCTGTGTAATCTCACCCCCCTTCTTTCCGTCTCTGTCCTCCTCCATCCTCTCCCTCCATCTCTCCATCTGTCTGGTCTTTCCTCCCTGACCTCCTCCCCCGCTTTAACGTATCCCTTCCACCTTCACCTCTTGCCTCCTTTCCTCATTCACCTGCCTTCGCAAAAAAAAAAAAAAAAAAAAAAAAAAAAAAAAAAAATTGTCCTGAGTCATAATATTTAATTTGAGAGAGAGAGAGAGAGAGAGAGAGAGAGAGAGAGCAGTAAAGACGCATCTGGTGTTATTGTGAGGCAGGAATGGTGGTAGGGAAGGGGGGGAAAGGGGGGTAGGGAGGGGGAAGGGGTTCATGATGACGTCACAATACACCCTTAAGCCTCTCTCTCTCTCTCTCTCTCTTTCGATGACGGTTTAATGATATACGAGTACACAGGGGCGATGGTTATGATGAACGTGATGAAGGTGATGCAGTGACTTGTGGTGCTGATATTGGTGATGATGGTGGCGGTGGTGATAATGATGGAGGGGATGGCTGTTTGTTGTTTGGTGGTGGTGAATTTTCTTGATATTTCGAGGTGATTTTTATTCAGTCAGGGGATATTTCTTGAACGAGGGGGATGGGGGTGGATGGATGGATAATACAAGCCTCAATTACTCCCTCTGTACAAAATGTCCCTCCTGACTTTAATATAATCATCTGGAGGTACACTATGTTCATTTTAATTAGCTGTAATATTGTTGTCTTTAAATGCCGTGTAGTTACAATCAAGATTCATAGACTAAGGGCGGCGCCACACCAAGGCCGGAACCATACTTATTTTCACTGTTACCTGCATTATGTCTAAAAGTGAGAAATAGATTGGGCAGGATATTACCCAGTGAAGCCAGGTGTTCTTATTCCAGCATTGCTCCTAACGTACACACTCTGACAATTCGCATCAGCATAAGTCTGGTTCCGGCCTTAGCGTGGGGCCGCCCTAACAATAGAATTTGAAGCTACTCACAAAGAGGTATTACGGAATGTTGGCATAGTCGCAGTACTGTCTTACTCCGTTGATAGGTGGGAACGCTCATCATCCACTCATTTGACGTAGCTGATGTAGTTCTGCGTATTTTTTTCTTCACCTTTATCATTTTTTCCAGTGCCAGTCCTCCTCTTTTGCCATCTCTCTCATCCTTGCTGTCACTTTTTGTTACTCTCCTTTCCGCTTCAGGTGGCTCTACACTGAGTGGTGACAAGCCTAATGATTTCCTGTAACCTAGGAAACCATTTACCATGCCGGATTTAACCTGATAACAGGGTGATGTGAAGCCTGCTGTGGTGCCAATGTTAACTGGGTGCAGGGACGCAAATGCGGCATCCATCCAGAATGCAAACCTCCAAACCCTTCCTCAGCAAGGCCACAGGGAAACACTGGTTCACAGCACGGGACGGCCCCGCAGAGGCTGTTGCTTGCCTGTGGTTGATGGATTTGCTCGTCGACAAAGATCGATATTACCGAACACCAAGAACAACTGTCTTATCCTGCCACTGAAGAACGGGCAAGCGATTGAAAATGACAAAAATCTCCAAATTACAGAAAAGGAACTATGGTTAACACAATAAAGTCGCCGGACTGAAGGAGTTAAGGGTGTAATTCCTTCAGTTCGTCCCTAAGGCGAGAGTAAACCTAAAGAAAGTCCAGAAGAGATTTGGTTTCACTGTTAGCACTACCAACAACCAGGGCTTCTACACGGCTTTCTCCAACGCAACTGCATGTGTGTGTGTGTGTGTGTGTGATGGACGAGTAAATTGACGGCAGGACATGACAACTAGAGAGGCGTGGCTGGGTATCTACTGTCGAGTTGAAATCTCTCTCTCTCTCTCTCTCTCTCTCTCTCTCTCTCTCTCTCTCTCTCTCTCTCCTTCAGTCTTTTCTGCTCCTTCATAATCATCTTACCCTTACCCTTTACGAAATTATTCAGTAACTTCCCCAGTATTTTTTCTCCCGTTACACTATCAAATCACAATATGAGAGAGAGAGAGAGAGAGAGAGAGAGGTCCTATTACACTATCCAATCACAATACGAAAGAGAGAGAGAGAGAGAGAGAGAGAGAGAGAGACAGACAGACAGACAGAGAGAAGATACCGACAGATAAAAAAAAGGCCTTACAAACAAGGAATCAATAACTCGCAGGAATAAATAAGTTAATAACCAATAAACAAATCACATGATAATAAAAAAGAACAAAAGACCAGACGATCTTACTAATCTCTCTCTCTCTCTCTCTAGGTGGTATTCCTGAGTGACTGGATATATCGTAACACCTCTTGCTTAGCGGTTCACTTTGCATACTTCACCTCAGTAGCCAGTTACATGATAGTGATGCAAACTACGTGGGCGATGAAACAATATAAAAGCATAATAGAGGATGGTGCAGCGTGGTATGCAAGACGGCCACGTATTTACTGTCACAGGAGTAGTGGTTTTAATCCCTCGTTCATATGAAACGTGGACTCAGTGGGCTGCAGGCTGAAGTGTCTCTCCTGCTGCACTCCACCATCCTCCTTTGGGGAGATGGGAGGAAAGCTGAGGATCGAGTGTATAACCAGACAGCGGAGAGGCATGATGTACCCAGTGTAGTGAAAGTCAGAGTTGCCTTTCCTCTGTTATCCATTATCCCCATTTCAGGGGTTAGGGAGGAGATTGAGGAACATTCGTATAGCCGGGCAGCTCCACCGCTCGGTTATATTGGTGCCTACACGTGAAGGCATCTCTCCAGTATGCAAATGACCCTAATGCTGTGATGTATAAGAAGGTGTACTTACCCTCTGGCCATGTGGAGAGGAAGGGGATTGAGAGACTGACCTGAAGAGTGTATGTGAGAGGTGGAGGGGAAGAGAAGAGGGGTGACCACGGATGAGACGGAGGAATGAAATTGAGAGGTATATGAGGGAGGGTATTTGAGGTGGAGGGAGGGCAATCAAACTGTAGAGGACATTGTGACGTGGTGGCGATCTGCTTGTGGCCACCCCTTACAGGATTAAGCCGTCTGGCAAAAGATAGACAGACAGACTTAGCCTTTTCCCTTGGGTGTCTCCAATCGCACGGTCAAGGAGTCTGGGGTAAGGGCCTTGGTGTTGAAGGTTGTCATGTGTAAGGAATAAATCATTAAGGAGGAGACGTCACGAAATCTTCAAAATCGCTTAGAATACCAGACAATGATCTCAGACTATATAAGAAGGAGCATTTACCCTACATAAATAACATACAAGAGGCCAGTCAGGTTGTAATTAGCAGAGTAAATCGCTAAGGAAGAGGAGTTACGGAATTTTGCAGACGTACTTACCCTTTTCCCTTGGGCGCCTCCCATCTGACGGTGAAGGAATCTGAGGTGAGGGTCCTGGTGTCGAAGGTGATGTTGCGCGGCGAGAGTGGGATGGTGCGGTACTGCGCGGTGGTGGGCACGGAGATCTTGTCTTGACTCACCGTTTCTACTGTGATGTTGTATGCCCGACCTGAGAGGGAAGTACTACAAATATACATCATTCATTTTAACAAGGCAAATATACATCATTCATTTTAACTACGAGATCTTCATTGTTTTTCAGCTTATTTCTCGTACCGTATTGTTATCATCCAATTTTGTCTGTGAGAATATAACAGTGGCAGCTTTGATAATAATTTGTGGCTTTGGGCTGTATACTAGCTTTGAATATTTCGCAACACCTCTTCTTTAACGATCTATTCTGTACAGCGCATCTCAGTAACGTTTTGTATTTACTGGTGAAAACTATGTCGATATTAAAGTAACATATTCGTGACTGTGGAGATGTAACATGCAGAATAAATCGCTGAGGGAGAGTTGTTACAAAATATCTAAAAGCACTGAAAATACGGTGATTATGTGGCCAGTCACCAAGAGTCAGAAAAAAAAAAAAATCTGCTCTCTCTTGTAAACCAGCTTTATATCTCCAAGAAGAACAAGAGTGATGTCTAAATGCTTTGTTAGTGAGAGAAAAAGACACGACTATGAATACATCTCTACCATAGCACTTTTTCGTGATTAGCACCAAATTCTAGTGTTAATTTTTTGTTACAGCTCACCATTCAAGGTGGACAGATGGCAAATTTAGGCCAAGTTAAAGTGAATACCGTATACCTAGCATTTAACTATACTCCATTCACTTTAACTAGGCCTAAAATTACCATCTCTCCATATTGAATACTATGCTGTAACAAGAGGTGGACAGTAGAATATGATGCTAGTCACGAAGCATCTCCATGGAAAGAATTATTAAATCGTATTGCTTCCTCATTCTGTCTCTGAGCTTGGAGAAATAAGGTGAAAATGAATGAAAAGATCCGCCTCGTTAAAATGAATGATGATTACTACCACTACTACCGTTGCTATTATCATCATCATCATCATTAGTTCTTTAGCACAAGTTTTTTTTGTAGGCGTAAATGCTGCATCAAAATAATAATAATACTGTAATAATAATAATAATAATAATTCAAAGTCCCCGTGTCTCATTTATGTCCATCTACACAATATTTACACTGAAAATCACACTAATCAACACAAGATCTGAAGATACAGGAAAATTAACTGAACATCCATTGAACGTAATCGATTAAATGAAGACCTTCTGATTAAGTTCTCTCTCTCTCTCTCTCTCTCTCTCTCTCTCTCTCTCTCTCTCTCTCTCTCTCCTGCAACACACAATAGCCATCTCGGTCACCTGCATCCACACACACTTACCTTGTCACGCACACATACACACACGCACACCTCACACAACCAAGCGTACAGCCATAGTGGAGAATCTCTCTCTCTCTCCCTCTCTCTCTCTCTCACACACACACACACACACACACACACACACACCAAACAATGCATAGTGTTGAGGTACGTTAGTTACACACAATGCATGCACCATCTAAAGCTCTCTCACTCTCTCTCTCTCTCTCTCTCTCTCTCTCTCTCAAGCACTGAATACAGAGGTGTCGTGTTATTCATATACTTAATATTGTTCAGTTTTTCTACTTTCTAATTACGTACTAAAAAAAGAAAAAGAAAAAAGAAAACTCTGGGCCGCTAGAAATACAGATACACAGATCATACAGACTGCGAGGACTCTGTGAGATTGTAAGACTTGAATGTTAGGAAAAGGACTGACACTACTGGCAGACGCAGCATAAATGGATAGCACGAGAGAGAGAGAGAGAGAGAGAGAGAGAGAGAGAGAGTGTGTGTGTGTGTGTGTGTGTGTGTGTGTGTCTACTCACCAGGCACCAGGTCCAGGAAGGCCGCCTGTGCTGGGCCGGGGGGTTCACCATCCTTCTTCACATTCAACACACTCTCCGCTGCGTCACTCGGCTCAATGCTAACCTGAAATGGGAAACACACACATCAAAATTAGCATCATCGTCGTCGTCTTCATCATTATCAGCAGCAGCATAATTTCTGTAGTTGATTTTATACTATTACTACTACTACTACGACTACTGCTACTACTACTACTACTACTACTACCAATAATAATAATAATAATAATAATAATAATAATAATAATAATAATCCATCATCATCATCATCCAATACTATGTCGCCCCATGAATAATAATAATAACAATAATAATAATAATAATAATAACAATAATAATAATGGTCAGGACGCCCGTCATCCACTCATTAGATGTAGTGCTGCTTAAAGGTGACTACAATGAGCGAGGAGACAAAGGATTTCCTGTATTCTAGTAAACTATTTGCTGCGTTGGGTGGTAACCGTATAATTAACAACTGTCTGTCCGTTGGGCTACTCTATTCATTTTATCTTGGCCTAGAATTGCCATCTCTCCACCTTGAATGCTTAATGACAACAGATTAACACTAGAATACGATACTAGTCACAAAGAAGTGCTATGGAAAGGATGCAGAGCCGTAGTAATGTCTTTTTCTGCCACTGAGCTACGCGTAATAAGCTGCCAAAAGACGAAAATCTGTGCCAAATTAAGAGAAAAGAACTGTAGTGTACAAAATGTGTGTATTATGTAGCCTAGCCTCACCCCCCTACACTCCTGGTGAGTCAATACTGGACTGGATGATGGGTACTGGCTGAGGTACAGTATTGTGTAGTATGGTGCAGTGTACAATACTGTAGTGTGATAGGTATTAATGTAGAGTAGTGTAATGTAGTGTAATGTGGCGTAGTGTGATGCACAGTTAGTGTAGTGTAGTGTAGGGTAAGTATGGCACGGTAGGGTAGGGTGGTGTACTGTGGTGTAGTGTAGTGTTGTACTGTGTACTGCAGTGCAGTGCAGAGTAGGGTAGTGTATTATAGTGTCGTCTCGTCTCGTGTCGTGTCGTCTCGTGCTTGTAGTGTAGTGTAGTGTAGTGTAGTGTAGTGTAGTGTAGCGTTGTGTACTGCAGTGCAGTGCAGGGTAGTGTATTATGGGGCAGTAAAGTGTAGTGTTATACCGTTAATAGCTAAGCAAAAATAGTACTATTCCCGAAAGCCGTCATTATGTGTTGGTGAAGGGAACAGAAGGAGTAACAAGAACTGACCGACCACCAACGCAACCTAACCTTCACAACACATTTTTTCTCTCCATTTTTTTTTTTTTTCGGTAGAGGGTTTTTCCCGTGCTGACTCAACCCTTATAACGTTCTCCTGATTTCGTTAACGGACCTCAGTTTTGTGGTCGTGTTGGTGTTATAAGTGATTTAATTAACTTGTAAAGAACTAGTGTGGATACTAAGCTGTGGTGTCCTTATGAGATCGTGTGGTGTGGTGTGGTGTGGTGTCGAAGAAATGGTGTGATGTGGTGTGCCATACTGTGGTGTTGTGCAGTACAGTATGCTACGGTGTAATTTAATGTGGCACAGTGTGGTGTGGTGCTGTATGGTATGGTACAGTCCAGTGTGGTGTGGTTTGGTGTGGCGTACTTATTATACTGTGTCAAAATGTGGTGTTATGTGGTGTGGTGAGGTGTGGTGTGGTATGGTTATGCGGTATAGTATGGTATGGCGTGGTGTGATGTATTGTGGCATAGTGTGGTGTAGGTGTACAGCAACAACCTCAGTGTCCAGCACCACCACATTCAGTTTTTACAACAGTGGTCGTCCTTGCCAGCCTCAAGTCCATGCCTCGTGCCATTTATCCTGACAATTCTCAACACACTTATCCATACCACTATAGTTCTTTCACCTTAACTTGGCCCAGATTTTTGTCATTTTACTCCTTTCACGTAGCTCTGTGAGGGAAAAAGACAGCATTACGGCTCCCCAGACTGTCCACACTTCTTCGTGACTAGCATCAAATTCTAGTGTTAATCTACTGCTCCAACTCAGCATTCATGATGGAGAGATGGAGATTTTAGGTAGAGTGAAAAAAGTATACAACCACATGTTATTTTTAAGTTTTGTAGTGAGCGACGCCTTCACGTGGTGGCACCGATATGGCCAGAAAGTGGAGCGGCCCAGTTATACAAGCGTCCCTCAATCCCATTCCTAAGCCCCAAAAAAGAATGGTGTTCAGCATTAAAAGGCTAATTTCATTCTGCAGTCCACTGGGTTCAAGTTTCAGATGAACCTAATACTACCATCGTTACCACCACTATTACTACTACTACTACAATACCGGTACTACCATTACTGTTAAATCATCTTCAACCAATCTATATGCCCTGTTCACTTTAACTTAGCATAAATTTGCAATCTCTCCATCTTGAAATGCTGAGCTATAGCAAGAGATTAACACTAGAATATGATGCCAGTCACGAAGAAGTGCCATAAGAAGGATGTAAAGCAGTGGATATTTCTTCTGCCACTGATATAAGGGAAATAAGCTACAATAGGACGAAAACTGCCAACTTAAAATGAATGACCTATAGTGAAGCACACTTTCTATCTTCTAGTCACTTTGCAGCACACTTCCAATCTTCTAGTCACTTTGCAGCACACTTTCTATCTTCGTCACTATGCGGCACACTTCCTATCTTCGTCACTATGCGGCACACTTCCTATCTTCTAGTCACTTTGCGGCAACAACAACAACAACAACAACAACAGAAACAATTGAACCATCACTATCATTTCGTTTCTTCATCTACAGAACCTCCGGGTTATAGTGTATGTTTTTATGTACGAATGTATGCATGTACGTACGTAAGTGTGAGTATTTATCTCTATATATCCATCTACCTATCTATCTACACACACACACACACACACACACACACACACACACACACACACACACACACACACACAAATCTACAGTCATGATTTCTGTGCTCAAAGACAGAAGTGGTATATGAGGGCATTGTGCAAGGGATCCTATCTTGTGTGAAAAGTTTAGCCCACCTACATGAAAGTCAATATGTGTGACAATAATGACTGCTCTCTCTCTCTCTCTCTCTCTCTCTCTCTCTCTCTCTCTCTCTCTCAATACATCCGAAAACAAGGACAGCTTTCACATTTACTGGCGACAGGTTCCTCTTAGCAGAATTCACGTACCACAGGATAGTGTTTCATCAGAGGACAAAGTGAAAGTCTTCGTGAGTTATGAGTACGAACGAGATTTTTATTTATTTTTGTTTTTTATGCAAAGAACCACACCTTCAGTCGGTCACAAATTTAAGCGAGCTCGTAGTTAACCTTCTGTCGAGCTGATTCTCCCTCGGATGAATGAAATCGCGTTAACGTCAGCCTCAATATGCTACCCAAGTGACCAGTGAAATATCAAAGTAATCATTTCCCAACAAAGAGCGTATGTAGCAATAAACAGATGAGGGGATGTAAAACGCCTATTGTGTGTCGTATTTTGGTGTCATTTTGTGTGACCTCCATGTCAGCGTGGATGCAGTGCCATGGCCAAACGTTAGGGCGGCACCGTGGCCCTGTGTGTGGCCCTCCAATACCACACCATTGTATCTAACACACCCCTACGCCTCACCTCCACCACCTACAGAACCGTCAAGGTGGAAGTTACATTCATACACCACCCACCGCCGGAATGTCCGCTATGGTGACTATATCCGTCTTTATAACAAAACGTCACACACAAAGACTTTACCATAATATATATTTGTTTCAAGTGTATCATTATCTCCCCATTGTGAAGTATAGCACTGGATGATGGATCAATGGATGGATAGAAATCTGCGGTATACTTCAGTGGTCAGCGCCTTATATACCAGCGTTCATGTCCTTCTTCAAGGTGGCAACATAATTGCGAATACCAGACTTCCATATGTTACATATACTGCCCTTCTTCCGCTACCAACTGATAAGAAGAAATAAAGGTTGCATTTATACCTTCAACTGCACGAGAGTCATTAATGTAGACATCTACTTCATTCTAGTGACTTTATATGCAAAATGAATAAAGTTATCCTTTCTAGACAAAACTGAACAAGTCAACATCAAGATCTGTTTGTTCTACGAAGCCAACAAGTCAACATCAAGATCTGTGTATTCTACGACGCCAAGTCAACATCAAGATCTGTTTGTTCTACGAAGCCAACAAGTCAACATCAAGATCTGTTTATTCTACGACGCCAAGTCAACATCAAGATCTGTTTGTTCTACGACGCTAACATGTCAACATCAAGATCTGTTTATTCTACGACGCCAAGGCAAACTGCACTTACAAGACTGGAGGTCACAATCATAGAGAAAGCAACACAGAAGTTTCTGTGATGACCAGTTGTGTACAGTATTATGTAAGACCGAGAATACCAGTTCACTTGGGTATTAGAAAGTTGAACACAGTTGTTAAGCACCTGCCTGCTGGGGATGCGAGAGGGGGCAACACTCTTTCCTCCCTTTATTTCTCTTTCATCACTCCTTCCTCTCCCACTCCCTATGGCCTCTTCCTACTCCTTACATTTCCTCTCCTCTCTCTCCCCTCCCCCTCCTCTCCTTTCTCCTTCATTTGCCTTCTCTCCTCTCCTCTCCCCTCCCCTCAGATATCCTCCTCTTTTCTTTCCTCTCCTCTCACCCTCCGGCCTCGCCCTGCCCCCTCCTCCCCCAAACCCATGTCTCCCTTGTTTAGTCCTTGTCCTTCCTCCCTCACCTTTCCTCTCCAATCCCTTCCCTCCCCTCTCCTTCTTCTCGTCTCCCCTCCCCTCCTCTTTCCCATCCCCTTCTCCTCTTCCTACCCTTCCCACCTCTCGTCCTCCTTCCAGCATTTCTATCCTTGTCTTCAACTCAAACTACTTACCTTAATTACGGAGTACCCTACAACAAACGGCCTTGATTAGACCGATATGTAAGTTGCTGTTTGCTTCCCTTTGTACTCCTTTACACTCCGGCCTCCCCCACCTCTGACCTTCATCTTCTCTCCCTCCCATCCCTTTCCAACTTCCATCTGGACCCACCCTTCCACCTCTTTTCCTTTCTTCTCCCCCTCCCCTCCCTCTCCCATCCCCATCTGGACACACCCTTCCCCCCCCTCTTTTCTTTTCTTCTTTCCCCCTTCCCTCCCTCTTCCACCCCAATCTGGACCCCCCCTTCCCCCTCTTTTCCTTTCTTCTCTCCCCCTCCCAATCGCATCTGAACTCCCCTCTCCCGCCTTCTTTCCATTCTCCCCTCCCCCTCCCATCCCTCTCCCACTCCCATTTGGACCAACCCTTCCCCCCATCTCCTTTCCTTTCTTCTCTCCCTCCCCTCCAAGCTGGACCCCTCCCCCTCCCCTCCCCCCAACCGGACAGACCCGCCCCGCCCTACACAGTGGATAGAGTGTAACACCATTCACCTTTAGTCAGCACCCCACCCAACCCTACCCATGTGGTCATTTCACCCCCCTGACCTACTCACCAGAATACAGCGTTATCAATCCTATTTTTATTCAATATATATATATATATATATATATATATATATATATATATATATATATATATATATATATATATATATATATATCCATCCATTTTTACGTACATATTCAGTTTAATATTATAAATCTTATTACCTCTACGTCTATGTATAATCAGTCTCAGCGAATTAACTATACTAAATAGTCAAGTCTGCGTTGTCAGTATACATTACATCTGTTTGGGTTCAACTCAGACCAGGAAAAAAAAAAATGTACTGTACATGTGTAAAAGTCATGCACTTAAGCAATCTAGACGAGAGTGGCACAAGACGATATCTTTCTTAATCCCTTCCATTCGGTGACCTACTTTCCAGTGTTATTCTTGCTACTTCCAGGCGATTTCATTCACGTGAGGCCAAACACAGCCTTCCTTTACCCCTTCAGCACGAGTCCATTCTGAAGTTTAGTAGGTGGAAGAATAAACTACACAGACGTCACTGGATTTCAGATGCAATTTCCTAATCTAATTCTATACTACCCCATTAAGAACGTAGGATCCTGGGGCTTGGATATTCAGTTCAGCCATTTAAGGTGAGGGTGACCAGTTACTCGGCCTTGAGCGGTATTATGCCTAACAATAAACATCCACCATATTTTGAATTTGAACTTTTACGGGTAAAATCCCGTTAGGGTGCCTTAACTCACTAGACCACCAGGCGTCCACATACTAAAGATATGGCTACTGCTCAATGCTTAACACCTTCACTACGATTTTATTCACCCTAGCAGAGGCCTAGTGAAGAGGATGATGAAGGCTGTACGTCACCCCTCCAGTTCAAAATGTCTCGCCACAGCTAAATTGCGTCAAAACTTGCAAGTGTGGAACGTGATCGAGTAACTGGCCTTTGGTTCCTTCTTTCTTGCATTAAAAAAAATTGTTGATGATGATGTATTAGCTAAAAAAAAACAAACTGCCATCCCACCTGCTTGATATTAACGCACGCTTTGAAATTTTGAGGGTAGCCATGAAACACCCACCCAGCATTACGTGTTCATAAGATTTTCACAGCTGTGCGTGGGTCCGCTGTAGTTTTCATAATTTCCAGGATAACCTAGATTTGGTGATTAATTTGATGTTTTTAGGCTGTCTTTCGTAATATAATGGGCCAGCTTTAAGGGAAAAAAAGTAACTCCTAATATTTTCCCATAAGCTTTCCAGTAACGTGTGTAGATCAGCTGTAGTTTTAATAATTTCAAGATAACTTAGGATTGGTGCTAAACTCTCCCAACCAATAATATCGTCTTTCCCTTGGCCTAAAACTGCCATCGCCCCATCTTGAACGCCGAGGTGTAACAACAGATTAACGCGAGAATATGTTTATGTTGCTAGTCATGAAGAAGTGCTATGGAAAGGAGGTAGAGTCGAAGCATATTTTTCTTTCTCTCCAGTGAAATAAGCTTCAAGAGGAAAATGAAATAAGATTCAGAAGGACGTTAATCTGGGCCAAGTTAAAATAAAATCAATATATCTTTAGTGTTGCAGCTCCCACGCACAAGAGAGAGAGAGAGAGAGAGAGAGAGAGAGTCGTGGCTTAACATCCTCCCTCCTACCTTCCACTCACTCTCTCTCCCTCCCATCTCCCTCCCACTTTCACCCCCTCTTTACCTCCCTCTTTTCCTTTTCTTTGTTTTTAATCAAGAGTTCAATGTGAAGAGAAGAGGACAGAGAAGAAAGGTAAAGAAGGTGACAGGCAAGATGGTGATAGGGTGTAAGTGTATGGTGAACGATGGTGATATACGTGTATGGTTAGATTAGGATGCTGTATACCTCTCTCTCTCTCTCTCCTTCACCTCCTCGCTTCCACTTCCTGCTCCTCACAGACTTCAGTTTCCCATTACTGTGTGTGTGTGTGTGTGTGTGTGTGTGTGTGTGTGTGTGTGTGTGTGTGTGTGTGTGTCACCTTTCACTTCCTCTCCTTCCTCACTCCCTCACTCTCTCTCTCTCTCTTACACACACACACACACACACACACACACACACACACACACACACTACCTTTCACCCTTCCTTTTTCCTGATTCCTTTTCCTTCCTCCCCTCCTCCCTCTCTCTCTCTCACCTGGTCCTCGCTCACCTTCACCTTCCCGGGATAAGAGACAGTCACAACACCATTTCCTGTAATTCACCTTAACACCCATAATTCAGCTACTTATTCTGACGTCGTATTCTTGCTACTTGTAGACGATGTTATTCAAGTTGGTAAAAATGTTCAGAGAGTTCGTAACAATTTTTCCTTAGCGATTTATTTTTCACATTACACATCACTATTTTTTCAATGTCACTGATGAAAACCAATGTAAATATAATACAAGTGAATGTTAACATGTACTCTGCAAAATAAATCGCTCTGGAAGGTGTGCTACGGGGCCTCCTAATCCCACGATATCGAAAAGTCTCCCCCAAGTCTAATAAAATAGTCTGGAGAGAGAGAGAGAGAGAGAGAGAGATCCTTGAGGTAAAAGGGTAAAATGGTGTGGTGGTAGCCTGAATATACACGCTGATACCTAACACCTTTTCCTGGGCGATTTAGTCTATTTATTACACCTTACTGAACTCTTGTGTTAATCTTTCCAATACCGCCATAGTCTTCATAAACAAAGTATATTAACCTGCCATAGGAAAAAATAAATCGCTAAGGAAGAGGTGTTAGGGAGCTTCCATAACCGACGAGAATGCGAACCCTGGTCACTGTAGATTGCCTTCCTTGGTTTGTTGATTTTTTCGGATTATATAAACATTTTCCTGGGCTTAAGACTCAATGAAAAGGCTACACATATTTCCATTAACACCTTCATTATATCTTTTTCTTTTTATATTCTCCATTAACCTGTTCACTATAATGGGTTCTTTTTATATATTCACTATTTACCTGCTCACTGTAATGGGTTCTTTTTTCATGTACTAGTTTGAGTTCAATGATATATATATATATATTTTTTTTAACCGCCAA
>NC_136973.1:7674601-7682101 GCF_032717465.1 Coenobita brevimanus | reverse complement strand
CCATCTGACACACAACTATACCTCCATCTGACACAACTATACCTCCATCTGATACAACTATATCTCCATCTGACACAGCTATACCTCCATCTGACACACAACCATACCTCCATCTGACACAGCTACACCCCCATCTGACAAAACTATACCTCCATCTGACACACAACTATACCTCCATCTGACACAACTATACCTCCATCTGACACACAACTATACCTCCATCTGACACAACTATACCTCCATCTGACACACTACTATACCTCCATCTGACACACTACTATACCTCCATCTGACACAGCTACACCCCCATCTGACACAAATACTTACCCCAGCTGTACATACATAAAACTACAGCCTTAATGACTTACCCTGTAGTGTGAGTATATTCCAGCAGGGTATGGAGGCTGCCACAGAACCAACATGGTAGTCTCGTTCCTGTACCACACGATGAACCGACCAGGGGCGTTTGGACCTGAAATACAACATACAGGTAGGTGATATGTAGGCCTACTTGTTGCCCGTAGGTTCATCTGATACGTGAACCCAGTGGACTGCAGGCTCAAGATGCCCCCTCCTGCGGTCCATCATCCTCCTTTCAGGTGACAGGAAGAGAGTTGAGAGGCGTTCGCGTAACCGGGCAGAGGAGGAGCATGGTTATATCAGTGCCACCATATGGAGGAGTACCTCACCAGCACCATTAATTATAAAACCATTATCATTGGTGAACATTTTTTTTGTCAGTGGACGAAACAGCAACAGAGCTACCCGAGAGGAAAAGAAGTAGTAAATTTAAAGTTTTTTTTTTTTTTTTTAATCAATGTGCCAAAAACGAGAGGAGTTAAGAAGGGAAAGTAGAACAGGATCCACAAATAAGACTCGCCATAGCAGCCCAAAGGGAAGAAATCGAGAGTCGTCAGAAGGATTACTTGTCTGAAGGAAATCAACTATGTTTGGGCTCTCTCCAAGATAAACAGATAAAAGGCTAGGATGCTGTACAAGTTGCTGTATGTCATTTACGACAGAAAGACGGATTGCTTAAATGATGAGTCAGTGAAATGAGAGGAAAGCCAAACATGTGGGTGAATTTTGAAATTGCCTAGAATGGAGATTTATGAGAAAAGCGAGATGGGGAGAATTTCTTACACTTTAGAAATTAGATAATCAGTACAGCTGGGATAAACTACATATACAGACTGACAGAATAGCCGTAGCCAGAAGGTAGAAACCTCAGAAGAAATCCAAGAGGAAGTTGAGATTGTTATGCCCGTAAACCCAACAATCACCTTTGGTTTAGAGACGACTATTGAGAAAGTAGGTGCATACAGAAAAGACTTGTCGTCAACAGTATCTTAAGTCTCAGATACAGGTGAAACTAGCAGGAGGAGAGGTGATATCCAACACAGATGAAATTGCAGGAAACGCGTAACTGTTGCAGAAATGGACAGGAATAGCGTCAAAGGCCAAGGACATCGTATTTGGTGGTTATCAGGATATGGGACAATGGTGGGGGTAGCCTACTTACTGACACCCTCCCAACAACGCTGAGTGCTGGGCTGCAATAATTTTTAATCTCTAACAGAAAGTGTAATGTGCATGCAGTAAGGTGTAGACAGTTAAAGGAAAATGTTTAAATTAGTATGCCAGACAACTCTATGCGACTGAAACGGCAAAAAACGTCAACAAAGGGAGATGTCAGGAGGCAAATTCTAAGAGCGAATGAGACGGGAGCTCCAGCATTCCTTATTACCACCTTTCCATCCATCTTGGGAACACTGTGCCCTGTCTGATTCGTGTTACAGTCTCCTCAATACAATCCTTCAAGAAAAATGACCTCATCAGTGAGTCGTGGTTACCTCATACGAACACGTAAATATTAGAGAATGATAAGTTGAGCATATACTTAATTCCTCTATAATACTTAGGGCGGTCTTGATGCTAGTGTGAATTACTGTAGTGAAGTTACAGAACGAAACCTAAATAGACGCATATGTGGAGACTAGAACTGATGAACCTTAAGTAGTTATAAGTGGCGAACATACAGATGATTATCTTCACGTGATTTATAAATGGAAAAATTGGAAGAGACAAATGCTATTCTGACATATATGTGCTGAAAACAGAAGAGATAAACTAACGTGATTTAGTGATGAAATTAAGAGATAAACCTTAATAAGTATTTTAGTTATGAAATTACAACAGGCAGCCCTAATACGATTTAAGACTTATTGAGAAGAATTCAGAAGACGTAAGGAAATAATGAAGGAGAACCCTAAAAGTACAGTATATTTTAGTGCGACTTCCGAGTAATTAAGTTAGAAAATAAAACACTGCAATTGAAATGAGAAAGAGTTAGAAGAGATGAAATACTGTATATCAGATGTGGCAAACTAAGACAAGATATATTACATCGACTCTTTAAATAGAAAAAAGTTGAAGACATGAAATTCTCTCTTGGATGTGGTACTCTAAGACAAAAAAAAGACATATTACAGCAACGTATTAAATGGGGAGAAGCTAGAACAGATGAAACACTGTGACTCAGATGCGTTGAATTAAGAAATGTCAGACTTCTAAGACTTACGTGTGGTGAAGTTAGAGGAGATATAGGCAGCACTCTCCTTCTTCTCGTACACGGTGAAGAGTTGCAGCTCGTAGGAGGCCCCTGGGGTGAGTTCTCGTAGGTTGAAGGGCAGCTGGGCCTCCTTGATAACCACATTCTTATTGCTGTTTTGTGGTTCTGACAGGGGGATGACCTTGAGTTTGAAGGCCGAGTAGCCGCCGACGAGAGGTGGATCCCAGCTGACCAAGGCGCTCTTCCCTGACCGTACTTGGATGGTGAGGTTGCTGGGAGGCGGTGGCACTGTGGGAGGGAGGGAAGATACTTAGGTTACTGGCACTGTATATAAAGCACTGCGAGAAAGGCAAGAGGTTTAGGTTACTGGCACTGTATAGAAGGCACTGTGAGAAAGGTAAGAGGTTTAGGTTATTAGCGTTGTACATAGACACTGTGAGAACTGGAACTGTACACTAAGGCAATGAAGCAGAGATAAGAGAGCTAGGTTACTCTATATAAGGCACTGTGAGAAAGGTAAGATCTAGGTTACTGGCACTGTGAGAATGGTAAGATTTAGGTTACTGGCTCTGTAAACAAGACACTGTGAGAAAGGAAAGATTTAGGTTACTGGCAAAGGTATGAAATTTAAGTGCCTGTGACAGTACGTGAACTGCAAGGGGTAATGACTAGGTATATTAGCTGATACCGGTATGAAGGCTGAGTTTTAGGGACTTAATGGAGGGTAGGAAAAGAAACAATCTGTGAAGTCTGATGCGAGGATATCTAATTCAACAATCTTAAGTTCGCATCTGTATGTCTATCTCTCTGTCTGTTATGCGAACTTTGTATGAAGCATCATTTAAAATCGGTAAGAGATATTAACAAAGTAAAACTGAAAATTCTTAACGACCCTTTGGAGTGTGATTTACGGGAAAAGAATTTCCGGGAAAATCCTAGTCTGTTTTCTTGCTCTGTTAACAACAGGTAAAGAACTATAGGCGGACGACAGGAAATTTCAACGCTCCTCATTGTAGCTTTGTCCCGATCCACAGACCCAGGAACTGCCGAAAATGTCACGATGAAGCTGGACAGAAGTTACTTATAAAAACAGTGTTTTTACCATCTGGGGGACTATTTCTGCCAGTTCTTGGTTTTTAGCGAAACTAAAATTACGTCAAAGGCATATATATATATATATATATATATATATATATATGGTCCACTGACCACTCCGTCGTTAGAAGTACATGGTAGGCTACCATGTTTTCTCTGGGTTAGGTGCATTAGTATATTTTATTTAACTATCACAAAAAGATTTTGTTCACCGGAGAAAATTCGCAGCAGTCAAAAAGCTGTATGTAGCAGTGCAATGCTACAGGGCAGTACCGTATGCTTGGTGACTCAGGAGACTTCGTTGCACCTCCTCGTTAGCTATTCATTTTGCATACGACACCTTAACATTTACTCAAAGGCTACCTATGTTGTAATAATCGACACAGTTTGCATCAACAGCACACAAGTGGATACTGAGGTGTAAGGTGCAGAATAAATCACAAAAGGAAGAGATATTACGAAATCTCCCAAGCCAGTTACAATACAACCCTGTGTTATACGGTATATCATTCCCAGTGTTCACCGTTACCCTAAATACGATAACTGTTCGCTCGAGACAAACGGCATGACTGTGCTCTTACTGTGAACATCATACGGAACAATTTGGAACACCGTGTAAAATAATACAATGTTCGCAAAACAACATGTTTACTGTTTGTTAGGAGGAATGGAAAAAAGCATATCAGTGGACTTTGTGTGTGTGTGTGTGTGTGTGTGTGTGTGTGTGTGTGTGTGTGTGTGTGTGTGTGTGTGTGTGTGTGTGTGTGTGTTACTGTCATTTATATCAAACAGTAGAGAGGTGGCCTGCAGTCGTAACGGACCCAGGTTCAATTCCCCGCTGGGGCAGGGAACAGTTTATGGATTTGAATTTCATAAAAAGTAGACTTCATTGATCTATCAGAAAATTCGCCGACATGTCGTAAAAATACCCCAGCTGATACCAGTACACCAGTCCTGTATAAGACAGCCCTAGCATGTATTCAGTAAGGATGGTGGGTGTTGGCGCCGAAGCGGTGACCTGTGGAGATGTACAGTAGGACTGGGCCTTGGGGATATGCCCTGGGGATTGGCCTTGAAGCCTTTACCCAGAGTCGGACAAAAAAAAAAAAAAAAGTAACCAGCAAAGAGGAGAAGGGTTGGGGGCTCAGAAGATGGGGTGGAGTGAGAAGTGCTTTTGTTGTTGTGGTGGTGGTGGTGGTGGGCCGCATAAAAACGGACACTTCATCCGATCGCTCCCAGACATTTTTTGCTGAAGTTATGTTGAAGGATTGTCTATTGTGAGTGTAATACATGGGGTGAGTCAGTGAGTCTATATGTAAGGTGTTTTTACGAATGTGATCTTAGAATGAAAGCAGGGCAGGGCTTAACGAAGGATAAAACTACAAGATGGTCCAAATATCGCGCATCTCGGTTCTTGTCTGTTGCGGGGACGGCTTGGACAGGGTTACTAGTGTCTACCCTGCATCACTTTCTACTTCTTTCTACTTTCTATAAACCTTTTCATGATTTATGTTTGTGTTCTCTACTTCCACTGACTGCATGGTTGATTAGTAAGTTAATTTCATGAGGCTGCCAAAATATATAAGCTGATGAGAAAAGCCTAGGGTGGTTGAAAGATCCAAAGGGTGTTTATATTAAAGTATACTAGTTACATTGTACTTAACATACATTTAGGTCTACTTTTAGCCATTACGTGTTAATTAATGTCTGCTTATACTATACATCTATATATCATTTCCTTAATATTCCTTCATATAGGTAGCTAGCAGATTATATGGGACAGTCCATATATATATATAAGACTCGCCTTCTACTCTATCGGGCGATTTCTCGTGTGTTGCAGGCACGGCTCAGTCAACGTTATCAATACTGTATGTATCCGGTATCATTCATACATCTATTCCCACTGCCTCACCCACACCCACACCAGCAGACTGAACCCACCCCGCAAGACACAGCATAACGCCAGGGGAGTTTAGAGTGGAGCGCTATGTACCCTCCATTTAACTTCACATCTCCCATAACAGTTCAGCATTGGACACGGTGAGGTAGCAATTCCGTCAGGTAAGCGGAAACCAGGTATAATTAGACGAAAAAACTTATAAAAGTTAAAAATAATAACACACGGTTTTGTTTTCCGTATCCTGACCCTTTAATATTCAATCCAATTTGGTTGTGCAGCGTTTGGTAAAGGTATCAGTGAGGACGAATATATATAAAAAGAATCATCTATATAAATCCAGCTTAGGCGAGTTTAACAATAGGTGTGTTGGCTTGCTATTGGATGTGGTTATTAGTGTGTATTGTTCGTTGGTGTCACAGTAATGGTGATTGTAATGACTGTAATGGTAGAGCACAGACAATTTACCGCTTCTGTACACTTCCCATTACCGGTACTGATGTTACGTGATGTGTGTGTGTGTGTGTGTGTGTGTGTGTGATAGACAGACAGATACCAGTACACACACATACACACACACACACACATACACACACACACACACACACACACACACACACACACACACACACAGTACATCGGAAAGAAAGAGAGAGAGAGAGACAAAGGGGGGGGGGGAATGCAGCTCCACCTCTCCCACACTTTGTTGATAGATGGGTGAGTGAGGCGACGATGTGGACGTGAGGGTACACTAGGTGACTCTCTCTCTCTCCACCGGTAGAAAAGTAAAAGGGGAGAGAGAGAGAGAGAGAGAGAGAGAATTACTTAAAGCAAGAGACTGGATACGGCTTTCAATAACCTGTTCGCTACTATACGCTATTAATCTTAACTTGGCCAAGACTTTTCATAATTTTACGGCTCAGTTCACGAAAATCAATGCCAGAAAACAATATTACGGGTTGACATGCTTTCCACTGCACATCTTCGTGACTAGCATCATACTCTAGTGTTAATCTCTTGCTACATCTCACCACCGAAGATGGAGAGATGGCAATTTTAGGCCAAGTACAAGTGAAAAGAGTACAGTTTGCTCTCCTCTACTTAATAAAATGGTCTGGTGTAATAAAGTACAAAAATACGTGACAGGACTGAAGGGGTTGACAAAAGAGGGAGAACAAGGGCTGGGTGGTGACAGTGTGAAGAATAAGACAATGTGTGTGTGTGTGTGTGTGTGTGTGTGTGTGTGTGTGTGTGTGTGTGTGTGTGTGTGTGTGTGTGTAAAATCCTCCCAATTGTTGAAAAGAAAGTATTATTTTTCTTTTAACTTGTAGCTATGATTAAGGACTTTAGCAAGGCCTAACACACACACTCTCTCTCTCTCTCTCTCTTTCTCTCTAACCCATAACAACAGATTAGCACTACAATACGATGCTAATCACGAAGAATATTACAGAAAGAATGCTGAGCCGTCTTTTTCTGCTCCTGATATATACCAATAGTAATTAACACTAGAAAATGATGCTGGTCACGAAGAGGCGCTATGGGAAGAATGTGGAGTTGCAGTACTGTCTTTTTCTATCACTAAGCTACGTGAAATAATCTGCAAAAGGACGAAAATCTGCGCCACTTTAAGGTGAACGAACTATAGCCACACAGCCGCCTCATCTAGCTGGGCCCGGTAGTTGTGTATGGTCTGTGTATCTATGTAACAAATATACACACAAGCATGTAAAGAGATGAACAAATACTCAAACAAACTGCACCACCCTCTCTCTCTCTCTCCATACCTATCTATCTGTTTATTTATCATCTCCGCTCTTCTCTCTCTCTCTCTCTCTCTCCATACCTATCTATCTGTTTATTTATCATCTCCGCTCTTCTCTCTCTCTCTCTCTCTCCATACCTATCTATCTGTTTATTTATCATCTCCGCT
>NC_136973.1:7634601-7672101 GCF_032717465.1 Coenobita brevimanus | reverse complement strand
GCGATGATGATGATGATGATGATGACGACTGCAAATACATGATCATCTGCATTTGTGGCGGTGGTGTTGATGATGATGATGATGATGATTCTAGTAATACATTATTAGATGCTAAAGGTGAATAAGGACACAGTACAGGAATTGCAACACACACACACACACACACACACACACACACACACACACACACACACACACAACACCTCTAACAAATGCAAGTATGTGTGTGTGTGTATGTGTGTGCGTGCGTGCGTGCGTGTGTGTGTGTGTGTGTGTGTGTGTGTGTGTGTGTGTGTGTGTACCTATGCGTGATGGAAGATGTGGAGTTGGTCCGTGGGGCGGGGGGATTCGTGACGCTGAGAGTAAATTACGTTAGAGCTTATGGTGGGCTGATCCGGGGGGGGGGATTGGCAGTGGGGGTTGTGGAGAGGTGGAGGTATGGAGAGGTTGGCAGCAGGGGTTGTGGAGGGGTGGGTATGGAGGGGTTGGCAGTGGGGGTTGTGGAGGGGTGGAGGTATGGTGGGGTTGGCAGTGGGAGTTGTGGAGGGGTTGGCAGTGGGGGTTGTGGAGGGGTGGAGGTATGGAGGGGTTGGCAGTGGGGGTTGTGGAGGGGTGGTGGGGTTGGCAGTGGGGGATGTGGAGGTATGGTGGGGTTGGCAGTGGGGGTTGTGCAGGGGTGGAGGTATGGAGGGGTTGGCAGTGGAGGTTGTGGAGGGGTGGAGGTATGGAGGGGTTGGCAGTGGAGGTTGTGGAGGGGTGGAGGTATGGTGGGGTTGGCAGTGGGGGTTGTGGAGGGGTGGAGGTATGGTGGGGTTGGCAGTGGGGGTTGTGGAGTGGTGGAGGTATGGAGGGACTGGCAGTGGGGGTTGTGGAGGGGTGGAGGTATGGAGGGGTTGGCAGTGGGGGTTGTGGAGGGGTGGAGGTATGGAGGGGTTGGCAGTGGAGGTTGTGGAGGGGTGGAGGTATGGAGGGGTTGGCAGTGGGGGTTGTGGAGGGGTGGAGGTATGGTGGGGTTGGCAGTGGAGGTTGTGGAGGGGTGGAGGTATGGTGGGGTTGGCAGTGGGGGTTGTGGAGGGGTGGAGGTATGGTGGGGTTGGCAGTGGGGGGTGTGGAGGGGTGGAGGTATGGAGGGGTTGGCAGTGGAGGTTGTGGAGGGGTGGAGGCTGTATCAGGAGGCTGTTGACTTATACTGGGGGGAGGGGGGTGAAGAGGGAGGTGCATACATATTAAGGGTTGATGAGAGCGATGAACTTACAGGCCCATACTGGGGGCGGCATAGGAGGTTTCGTCACATCTCTTCCTTAGCGATTCATTTTGCATACTACACCTTAACATTTATTCTATGCTACTTAGAGGTGTTTAAGCGACCTTATGTAATACTGCATAGTAATGAGAGAACAACGTCCCAGCTGGAACGATTTCCTTCCCTCCAACAATACTGCCTGCCTTGGCCATGAATATAAGGTCTAAATGCAGTAATATCATCAGTACTGTTAATCCTACGCCGTTGTCACTAACAGTCAGCAAATAATCCATTGACTACCATAGTGTCCCATCCTTCCTGTTACTATTTTTTACTCTTCTTTCCACTTCAGGTGTATTACACACAGTGGCATGCCAAATGGTTTTCTGCAACTCAGGGAACCATTTACAACGCCGGATAGTAACCATATAACCACATAATGGCGATGTGAAGCCTACTATTGTGTCCCTGATAACTGGGTGGAGAGACGCAAATGCTGCGTCCATCCAGGAACCACGCCTAAGAAAGGGAACATCGCTTCACTGCACGGATCGGCCCAGCATGGGCGGTTGCTTACCTGCGGCTGATGGGTCTACTCGATCAGACAGACGGGTTAAACCGCCACCACAACAGCTATCATGATGTCTTTTTTTTTTAGGGGGGGGGGGAGGTTATTCTTACTGACAGCCTGGTACAGCATCAGTGTGCAGCAGAGGTGTGGCATTTGGTACACCTGCCATCCTTGACATAATCGCATGGTTGTTGGTGGCACTGACAGGAATGAACGCAGGTGCCAAATATCAGGTGAAACGACCAAGTAACCGTGATGCATGAACGTAGCTAGAACTCCACTACACACAGACAATGTACCAGGTTCATGTGTGGCCAAGTGTACATAAACTCTTGACTATGGTTACTCTCTCTCTCTTCTTCATGCTATCTCCAGACCATTTTTTCAGCTATGGAGAGATTTTTCGAACTGGAAGGGATAGAGACCGTTTATAGAGCTGAATGAAATGGTCTCTAAGTGGCACGAATAAATCAGTAAATACATTATCGGACTGAAAGTATTAATGGCCTGTGTGTGTGTGTGTGTGTGTGTGTGTGTGTGTGTGTGTGTGTGTGTGTGTGTGTGTGTGTGTGTGTGTGTGTGTGTGTGTGTGTGTGTGTGTGTGTGTGTCAGGGTTCTTGTTTGGTGAGCCACAGCTCGCAAATGCGAGTATTTTTTTTCCCCTTCGGCGAACAAATTTTACATGCCAGTCGCCTCTTGGTGAGGAGAATATACATCCACTTCAAAACCCAGTAAACTACAAGATATTTAAATCTCACTTAAATTAACAAAAACGCACGTTGTGATCGAGTATTAAGTCTTTCCTTGTTGCCGTTGTGAATGTTTAAAACATCATTATATGATTCCAATCATCACAATAAATATATTTATTGCTCGTACAATATTTCGGCTCGTAGTTAGTTAGGCTGATAAAAATTTATTTGGCTCGTAAATCTGAACCGTTAGGAGCCAAATGGCTGGCAACCATCGGAAGTTAGCAAGAGCCCTGTGTGTGAGAAAGAGAGAGAGAGATGTAACAAATTAACAGTCCGTAATACATCCATGAGAAATTATGTGGTTCAGCCAAGGTTAGACTAAATCGCGGCAAGGAATGTGTTGCTGGAGCATACAGATTGTTTACGTTGCTTGGGTGGTAGTGAGGGAGGTGCACAGGCTGGCTTAAATGAATTGGAAAATTGTGTTAAGACTTATACTGAGCTGTTGCCTTTTATTATTATTATTATTATTATTATTATTATTATTATTTGCGAGGGTATCTGGTTTAAGTGTGAGATGTGTAATGCTCTGCTTGTATTTACACTCAAGTAGTTAAGTGAAATATACCTACAAATAGGGGTGTACTGAGGTGAGAATGGTGATTGGTACTGAGAGAGAGAGAGAGAGAGAGAGAGAGAGAGAGAGAGAGAGAGAGAGAGAGAGAGTAAAAGAAGGGAATTACGGGAAGTACAACTGATACAAGGTTAAGGAATCTCCCTAACACCTCTTCCTTAGCGGTTTATTTCTGCATATAACTCATTACTAATAGCTTTTTGTGTTATTTATGTTATCTATCTTTGAAGTAAAAAGATTTAAATAATATACTAGAGAGGGGCAAGGTGTAGTAAACAAAATAAATCGCAGAGGAAAAGGTGTTAGGGAGAAAGCAGACCGAAGTGAGCCGTCCCCACAACACACGAGATTCCGCACGTCAAATGGCAAGGGGTACAGTACAGGGTGGTCCTAATATAGCGCTGCTCTTTCTCCCCGACGGACTATTGCCGGTGTGTTGCTGGTAATCTCAGTAGCGTTATATCTACCCTGCATCATTCATCTATTTCCTACTCCCACTGCCACACCCACACCAGCAGACTGAGCCAGTATTTAGTGGAGCGCTACTTACGGACCACCTTGAATTACTATTATGTTGCTTATACTTTTCCTGTCACTATGCTGTACCTGTAGTGATAGAGGCGGTCCAGGTGGGGTAGTCATTGATGGTGGCGTTGGTGTAGTATAACTGGAAGTCATATTTAGTGCCTGGCAGTGCTCTGGTCAGCTCCACGCCCTGGGACACCTGCGTGGGGGAGAAGGTGGAGTTTGGCGGTGGGTTGCCCTGTGGAGGCCAGTAGTCCAGGCGGTAGTACCCGTCTTGGTCGCGAACCCTCTCACGGGGGATCTGAATCACCACGTCCGCACACGCAGCCTGAAATAGACATATAAATAAATAAGTAAATAAAGTACGTATGTATGTATGTAAGTGAGCATTAATAACTTAGGATTCATCGTCTTAACGTCCACAAGCTGAAATATAAATACGCACACACACACACACACACACACACACACACACACACACACACACACACACACACACACACACACACACACACACACACACACACACACACACACACACACACACACACACACACACACACACACACACACACACACACACACACACACACACACACACACACACACACACACACACACACACAAGCATTACAGCGCATCTACTTTTACCTGACGAAACCAGGTCACTCACACAACTTAGATAACAATCGTGGTCGCCTGATAACCGATGAATCTTAGTTATGAGGTGGGAATGAGTCTCCCTGGTTACTATAGCGCCATTTTTCTAACTACACAAAGATCTCTTAACCCTTTCAGCTCAGTTATAGTTGTTCTATTTTATGAAGGCAGTTTGGGTGGGGCAGCCTAAGACCTCACACCACTAGCTCTGATGCCACATCACCGCCGCCACACACGTGTAATTACGCCTGCTCACCTCTCTCTCTCTCTCTCTCTCTCTCCTATTTTTAGTAACTTCTTATAAATTATTTTTAAATACACTGTATAGATGTAATTAAAAAAATCTATAGTATAGTATAAATCTGGTAAGACTTGTCAGCGTTGCTTATGCGACCATGTCAAGTGGAGTGACACGGGAGATAGCCTTGTGTGTGCGGCTCATACTCGGTCAGTCTCCCGCCATGGAAGCGTGCCCATCAAAATTCAGAACAAGAGAAAAAAATAAAGAAATTAAAAACAGAAGTAGTTAATATAAATATAAATATGAGAGAGAGAGAGAGAGAGAGAGAGGGGGGGGGAGAAGCACGTGTGTGGCGGCGATGTGGCAACAGAGCTAGCGTGTGAGGTCTTAGGAGACCCCACCCAAATCGCCTTCATAAAACAGAAAGCCTTTAGTGGTCAAGTGTAGTCAGACTGGAGTGCTGCTTTGATTCCATCCCCCCTTCCTAGACTGACAAAGATCCCTAACCCCTTTGGACTCAGTTAATGGTCACTTGTTGTCAAAGTGTAGGGATGATTTGAGTGTGTGTGTGTGTGTGTGTGTGTGTGTGTGTGTGTGTGTGTGTGTGTGTGTGTGTGTGTGTGTGTGTGTGTGTGTGTGTGTGTGTGTGTTTTCTAGTCTATCAAAGATCACTAATCCCAGCTCAGATGATGTCCAAGTGAAGTAAGGCTGGAGAACTGATTTGGCAAGCACGACAACCAGAAAGGCGTATCATTATCCTCACTACCAAGGCCCACCGATATTCACACAACCACAACCAAGTACTGTATTCAAGTTACGAGAGTGGCCCAGTTCCGTCAAATGAAAACAAAACTATAGGAGTTTAGGATTCACCGTGCATATCATTAAAAACAGCCTTACATACAGTACATTCATCTTAACCTGGTAAATATTATGTCCACTTGGATCTTTTTTCCCCGTAGCTCAGTGGGAGAATAACATAGTACTTCAGCTAAAACATTTCCACAGCGCTCCTTCGTGACTAGTATCATTTTCTAGCGTTCATCTCTAGCTAAATGCCACGTTAGAGTGATTGGAGTATGGTTCACAATCGTAACTCAGTCGTGGGAGAAATCATCAGAGTCCTAAATAAAGCTTCCCACCACTGATTTTGACGGGGGAAAAAATCTTAATCTTGAACATATTTTCTTACGTTATTTGGAGGTGGAAGGTATGGCATCATCACCATCATCATTATTAACTTCATCATCACCATCAAGATTTATTATCACCATCATCACCACAACCAACAACATCATCATCATCAATATTTTTTATCACGATCATCATCACCACCATCATCATTCTTCAACTTTGTCCCAGTCATTATCGCCAATTATCATTACCATCATCATTATCATCATCACCATATGTCATCATCACACTATCGTTCCCATCATCATCACCATTACCACTTAATACACCATCACCACCACCACCATCACCATCATTACCAGCATCACCATCATTACAGCCACCAACACTACCACCACCACCACCATCATCATCATCATCATCACCATGTCATCATCACACTATCGTTCCCATCATCACCACCATTACCACTTATTACACCATCTACACCATCACCACCGCCACCATCACCATCATTACCAGCATCACCATCATTACAGCCACCAACACCACCATCACCATCATTACCAGCATCACCATCATTACAGCCACCAACACCACCCACCACCACCACCACCACCATCACCACCACCATATGTCATCATCACACTATCGTTCCCATCACCACCACCATTACCACTTATCATTACACTATCACCACGACCACCACCACCGTCACCATCATTACCAGCATCACCATAAACATTACAACCACCAACACCACCACAGTCACCATCAACATCATCATCCCCACAACGACCCGACCACCACCTTCATCATCGTCACTATCATCACCATCATCATCAAGTGACAAGAACGCTATTGTTTTCCTCTTCCCCCCCCCCTCCCCACCACGTGAGACCACAATAATCAACTCACGTGGCCTTGGCAAAAATATATATATCGGTATTTTTTAACACCTCCAATCGCCTCACATGTTGGTCTTTTATTCTCCCTGTCTCTACACCATTTTAGAGAGAGAGAGAGAGAGAGAGAGAGAGAGAGGCGGGTGGAGGGACGTATGTTATTGATTCATTCTTGCCACCACCAGACTATGTTATTCAGCTTAGGGCAGAGCTGTGGAAATGAGTTATTTGAGAGGAGCATGTGGAGTTTCATGGAGAGACAGACTGACATAATTATGAGGAAGTGAAGGAGCGTTGTGGTGTGGATGTGGATGTGATAGGAAGCGTTAGGAGAAATGTAGTGAGGTGGTTTGGCCATGTGGAGAGGACTGAGAGCGAGAAGCTAACGAGGAAAGAGTGAGTGAGGTGCAGGGGGGGAAGGGGGAGGGGGAGGCCAAGGATGAAATGGAGAGGTATATGAGAGAGGGGGGTGTGAGCTGGGAGCAGGGCAGTGAAATGGCAGGGGACAGGGCGACATGGAGACGATATATTTGTGGCCACCTCTTACAGGATTAAGGCGTCTGGCAACAGATAGACAGATAAAGCGATAGAAGCAGCATACAGGGAAATGTTTAGGGACTGTATTCTGCTCGGTTTAAGAACGCTCCCTAACACCATTTCCTTAGCGATTTATTTTTAGATACGCACTGGTTAATATCCTCTTGCACGTTATGTATGTAAAGTGATGGGAAGGTAGAAGAATGTACATAACACAGAAGAGGACAGTAAGGTGTAATCAGCAAAATAAATCGCTTAGGAAAAGGTGTTCGAGAGCTTCCTTAACCGACGGAAATATGGGCGAAGGTGTAATAACATAAATCGCTTAGGAAGAGGTGCTACGAAGCTTCCAATGCCACTTAGAACTGAGAGAGAGAGAGAGAGAGAGAGAGAGAGAGAGAGATGAAGTACTCGAGCTAAATGGGTAAAGGGACGTATTCCAAGGGGCACAGGAGGATTCGTAACACCTCTTCGTTAGTGATTTATTCTTCCTGTTCAACATTTTCTTCCATGCTGCTTATATCGTTTTAATGTCGACACAGTTAGCAACAATAACATACAAGAAGATATCAAGCTGTGTGTTCAATAAATCGCCAAGGGAAAGCTGTTGAGATGCCTCCTGTAAGAATCGTAGCACATTTTCCTTAAGAGATTTATTCAGTTAACCTTAAGCATCCTCTTCTGTGCTTTTCTACCTTTTCAGTATCGACAGTTTGCATCAATAACATACAAGAAGGTATCGAGGTGTAATGTGGAAAATAAATCGCTAAGAAAGAGGCGTTAGGAAGTTTCTCACAGATTTAATGTGGAGAATAAATCGCTATGAAAGAGGTGTTACTAAGTTTATTATAGACTTAATGTAGAGAATAAATCGCTCTGAAAGAGGTGTTATGAAGTTTATCATAGATTTAATGTGAAGAATAATTCGCCAAGGAAGAGGTACCGGTATAAGGAAATTTCTCATGGATTTAATGTGGAGAATAAATCGCTAAGGTAGAGCTATTAGGAAGTTTCTCATGGATTTAATGTGGAGAATAAATCGCTAAGGAAGAGGTATTAGGAAGTTTCTCATGCATATAATGTGGAGAAAAAATCGCTAAGGAAGAAGTGTTAGGAGTTTCTCATAGATTTTATGTGGAGAATAAATCGCTAAGGAAGAGGTGTTAGGAAGTTTCTCAGGGATTAAATGTGGAGAATAAATCGCTAAGGAAGAGGTGTTAGGAAGTTTCTCACAGATTTAATGTGGAGAATAAATCGCTAAGGAAGAGGTGTTGGGAAGTTTCTCGTAGATTTAATGTGGAGAATAAATCGCTAAGGAAGAGGTATTAGGAAGTTTCTCATAGATTTAATGTGGACAATAAATCGCCAAGGAAGGGGTGTCACTGGTATCGTGGTGTGGAAAATAAATCGTCAAGGAAAAGGTGTAATGTGGAGAATAAATAGCTAAGAAAAAGGTGTTAGGAGGTCTCATAGATTTAATGTGGAGGGTAAATCGCTAAGAAAAAGGTGTTAGGAAGTCTCATAGATTTAATGTGGAGAGTAAATCGCTAAGGAAGAGGTGTTAGGAAATCTGCCAGACCACACCGAATACGACCAAAACACTTGCTCCAGGGCCACCACACGCCAGCGCCACGCCATACCACGTCAGTCAGTCAGCGCGTAAGAATAACCCATTGTTCAAGCCTTAGTATTAAAAAAGAAAAAAAAAAAAACTATTGCGTCACTCGTGCCAGTCATAGGCGAGTGAGTTGAGGGGTTGGCTGACCTAAACAAATCTGGTCTGGTTTAAAAATATCTAATCTACAATAACTTATCCTAATCCAGTCTAATTTAACCCATCCTAACCTAATCTAACATAATTTATCCTACCCTAATCCAATCAAATCTAACCCATCCTAACCTAATCTTACATAACTTATCCTAATCTAATCCAACCTACTCTACCCTAACCTAATTCAACCTCGCCTACTCTACCCTAATCCAACCTAATCTATCCTCACCTAACCAACTCTAATCGCAGCTAACCTAAGCCAACCCAACCTACTGCGTATGACCTCCAGTCTCTCAAATGCAGTGTGTCCAGGCATCTCGAAATGAAAAGAGCTTAAATTTGGCTCTGTTATCTTGTTTTTGTTTTTTCTTGGAGGGAACAATCTTGCGGACAGCTGGCCTTTGGTTCCTTCTTCATTACATTAAAAAAAAAAAAAAAAAAATCACCTAACCCCAGCCAACCAAACCAGACTAACCCATCTTAACTTATCCTACCACAATCTAACTTCACCAAACCAGACTAACCCAACCTAATTTATCCTAAACAAACCAACTCCAGACACAACTAATCCAACCCCAAGCAAGCCAACCCAACCTAACTTCAACCAATCCAACTCGAGACAAAACTGACCTAACCCCACGCAAGCCAACTCAACCTAGTTTCACCTAACCAACTATATATACGACTAACCTAACTCCACGCAAGTCAACCCAACCTAACTTCAACCAAACCAACTCGTCACAACTAACCTAACCCCACGCAAACCAACCCAACTTCATCTAACCTCATCTATCCAAACCAGGCTAACCCAGCTTAAGCCAGCACGACAAATGGCGAAAGCAACATTAAACATATTCTGTATGCAGTTCTCATTAACATTCTTAAACCAAAGAGAAGAAAAAAATAGTGTTGCTCCATTGCTGCAAGTCAGTGGAGAATGGGGTGAAAGAAGCAGCTGCACACACACACACACACACACACACACACACACACACACACACACACACACACACACACACACACACACACACACACACACACACACACACACACACACCACACACACATACTTACACACACACATACTTACACACACACACACACACACACACACACACACACTGGGAATGGACAAGATCAATCCCAGGACAGGTAAGGGCTGTGTGGGGATTCACATTTCGTTAACCACCTTTACGATAGCCTACTGATCTTATATACCATTAAAAAAAAAAAGTAATGAATCAGGCAGCCGTAGCATGTATTCAGTATGGACGGTGGGTATTCGCAACAAAAAGGTGACATGTGACGGTAAGTGGCATGTAGAAGCAAGGTCTAGTGAGATAACGTCAGGAGAAATGCACTGAGGTGGTTTGGCCATGTGCAGAGGATGGAGAGCGAGAAACTAACGAGGACAGTGTGAGCGAGGTGGAGTGGGAAAGGAGGGGGAGGTCAAGGATGAGATGGAAGGATGAAGTGGAGAGGTATATGAGAGACGGGGGTGTGACCTGGGAGCAGGGTAGTGAAATGGCGGGGGACAGGGTGACATGGAGGCGATTTGTTTGTGGCCATCCCTTACGGGATTACGGAGTCTCTCACTAGACCTTGTGCAGAAGGATCATTTGGCTTGAGGGAGAGGACTACCTAATGATTCACAGTAGTAAGTGGATATAAAACAGAAGTGGATATAAAATTGATGGCAGGGAAAACACGAAAGAAGTTAACCCCTTCAGTCCCAGTACAGTGGCGGACAAGAATATACTTCCATTTATTAGTCGAAGAATTGTGACACTCTACGCAGTATTCTGAAAAGGGTGTTGGCCTCTGGATATCGCATTAGTGGGTTTCAAAGGTCATTGCTCACTGTCTTGTTTATCGTTATGCACTGAATCGATTGGCCGAGTTATCCCCGCAAGTGTGTGTGTGTGTGTGTGTGTGTGTGTGTGTGTGTGTGTGTGTGTGTGTGTGTGTGTGTTTTCCACCTCTGCTGCCACCGGGCGATTCTATTCTGTTGAAGAGAGAAATCATGTTGTGATGGCGTTAATGGAGGCTGTTTCCTATCATAACAATTTTTTTTTTTTTTTTTCAAAGCATAAAAACTTGCCTACACTTAGTAGGAATGGCTATAACGTGACATACAGTACAGCTGCGATCAGGAGCAGCGATCCACCTTTCCCCAGCCAAACCGTATATGTGACAGAGTCGTATTCACGGGCACAGCAGTTGCCTGCTATTCATTTATGTCGAAAATGTCACTTACGTTCAAGCCTTGTGCTAATGGATATGGCGGTAGTAATATATACTTTGAAGTTTTGACTCTAATAACATGAATAAACTGCATATATCGTTTAATAAATGTATTGTTTCTCTTATACTAAACCCAGGCAGGCAACATACAGTGTGTATTTGGTTCCACTCCCCGACTTCCTCTAGATTTAAACCCGCGAACACAATGAGTGTACAGATTCGAAACATTCGTTACGAGGAGCGAGAGGGAGAAGAGGAAGGAACAGGAACAATCCCTCGAGCTATACCTTGATAGATCATATAGCCCTGCTAGGGTGACGAGAGAGCGTTACCCCTCCTAGCAAGGCAGCTACCCGGGCGAGGCGCGAATTCTTGACCTCACGGTCTCGAGTCAAGCGCTTTAGCACTGAGCCACCCTGCTTACCAGCGAGACGGAGAGTGGTGGGGTGCGTGTGTGTTTTGGAGCAACGGGGCTGGCTTAGTGGAGGCAGACAGTCGGAGAGGAATGTAGGAGATAATGCTTCATAAAACAAGCAATTGTGGATAATGTGAATGTTCCTTCCATCAAGCACTAGAACTTTCCTTGATTTGAGATGTACGGGCAATTTTTATAAGGTCGACTGCCGGTGGAACATTAAATCAGGAGAGAAATACTGTTGATTTGGCAGAAAGCAATGCTGACGAAAGTATTTTCAAATTACTTTCTTCAGCACTGCTTTCTGCATAATTACTGATTTGGCCACTTTCCACCGAAGGCTATCCAGTCAATGAGCAAAATAACCTGTTGTTATTCAAAAGTCTGCAGGAATCAACCAGAGGAAAAACCCACACCCGGTACTTCAGAACACTGGCCATTTACCAGATTTTAGCCTTTCAGACAACGGCGTAGTTTTCATTTTAATAATGCGTCTAACAGGCGATTTTATTCAGTATTTGGAAGCTCTCCAGTTCTGAAGCTGTAAATGGAGGCTATATCGCACCCCTCCGACTGGAAAACCCTCACTAGAGCTAAATAATAATGTCTGCATTTACTGTAGCAGAGAAAGAAAAATAGTCATTGCCGTAAAGGGTGTAACAATGAAAAAAAGAAAGAAAGAAAAATTTTAAAAAGCCATTGGGGTAAAGGATGCAACAAGGAATGGAAAAAAGAAAAAATAAGTCACTGGCGTAAAGGTTGTAAGGACAGTATTCGTGTAGTTATATTAGCCTATTTGGGGTATCGATGGCAGGGAAGGTAACGCTTGCATATAAATGTAATTCTGTTAATATTGCTGTTTTTTTTTTTTTAATGCAAGGAAGAAGGACCCAAAGGCCAGAAGCAGCAAGATTGTTCCCTCCACGAAAAAACGAAAACAAGATAACAGAGAGCCAACTTCTGTGACTCACTCAGCTGACTAGAACGGTCTGACGGCAGCTAGAACAGGAAACTAGAGTTGTTCCGAGAATGAGACGGATAAAGGTGTTGGTATTAACTCGCAGACTAAAAAAAAAAAAAATACTAACATGAATCAAATCGTGTGGCGTCAGTTGGAATACAATACTAGATTTCCCCCAACCGTGAGACGTCGTTGAGTGCGAGGCCTGGGGGGGCTAGATTTACGATGGAAGAGTTGAGAGGAAGGATGGGACTGGAGTGTATTGGTGTTGTGTATTGGTGTTGTAGACTGAGATGGTTTGGACATTTGGAGAGGATGGGGGATGACAACTGGGTGCGGAGAGTGAGAAGTGTTGACGTTGAGGGTAGGGATGCGGGAGGTAGACTGAAAAAGACCTGGGACGAGGTCACTGAGTGTGACTTCAGCGATAAGGAACTGAACAAGGAGGCTACCAGAGATCGAGCAGCATGGACATCTGCCATTAGGTGACCAAGGCCGACGCATGTAAGCATATTGGAGTCTTTATAAACGAAACAAAACGAAACGTGAGACGATTAAAACTGACAGTATTAACTCAAACTCCTTTACCTCTTATGTACAAACCATCTGACACTGGCTGGAATGCGGCACTAGAGTCGCTCCCACCTTGACCGAGTTAATGGTGATGTAAAAGATATAAGTCTGGATCAGATTAAGGTGAAAGAGCTGGAATACCCACCATTGTACCTGGGATGTGTTGGCGATACCATTCGGATGTGGTTCAAGATCCACTTCACTTGCGGCGGGGGAGATGATGATGATGATGATGATGATGATGATGAGGAGGAGGAGGAGGAGGATGAGGAGGAGGAGGAGGAGGATGGGGGTCGTCATACTGGGGGGCTATACATATGAATTAGTAATTTTCTTACAGTCGACGACCATCCCATTTACACCAGTGTTATCATTTTAGCTTTGCTTCACACCCACATATTATCCAGTTACGTGGATTAAAAAGTAAAAGAAAAATTTACATGGCAAAACAAATGCCCAAAACTAAGACTGTCGCCGCCGCCTGCCCCGCCAGGTGCTGCCCCAGCGCCACCAGGGAGCTGTGGTCCGACGAGGTGGACCGGGCAGCCCCTGAAGACTTTCCCCCCGTGTCCTGCCCCATACCCCCAGCCCTGCCCAAAGAGGCCTACGTGTGGTGGGCAGCGCCTGCACCCACACCCCCAGCCTCCACCCCAGTACCCAGTACTGGCTGTGGTCTGAGGTCTGACGCTGTGTGGCGGTCAGGCGTGGTACGGGGGGTCGCCTCCACCCACACCACCGCCTGTGGCTCCTCCACCCACACTGGACGGGCCTCACAGGATGGACGGAGAAAAGCCCCCCACTGCATCCCACCCTCAACCCGACGTGATCCACCCCGGCCCAGCCTGGGTCCACAGACTGACCACGGGCCAAAGGGTGGGTTGGGTCCACAGGCTGGACGTGGGCAACAGGCTGGACGGGGGCCACAGGCTGCCCGCGGGCCACAGGGTGGGCTGAGTCCACAGGCTGGACGTGGGCAACAGGGTGGACGGGGGCTACAGGCTGCCCGCGGGCCACAGGGTGGGCTGAGTCCACAGGCTGGACGTGGGCAACAGGCTGGACGGGGGCTACAGGCTGCCCGCGGGCCACAGGGTGGGCTGAGTCCACAGGCTGGACGTGGGCAACAGGGTGGACGGGGGCCACAGGCTGGCCGCGCGCCACAGGGTGGGGGGTATAAAGCCCTCAACCCTGCCCCACCCTCAACCAGACGTGCCCCAGCCCAACCCCGCCGTGCCCCTGGCACACCGGTTGCCTCTGATGGGTTTGGGCAAGTGAAGACGGGCCGGAGGGTTAGGGATAACGGTGTTAAGCTTGTAACTATTAAGAATAAGTTCCAGGCTTTGGAAGATATGAATGACATGTGATGAAGGGGACTGGTAAATGTCACAAGTCCCGCCTTGGTCCTCGCCGGATTGTATCTGGTCTAAAAAAATGAAAACTCGATGCGATGAGAGGTCCGAATCGCATCGTCTACGACCTCGCCGGATTGTGTCCGGTCTAAAAAAATGAACACTCGATGCGATGAGAGGTCCGAATCGCATCGTCTACGACCTCGCCGGATTGTATCCGGTCTAAAAAAAAAAAAAAAACTCGATGCGATACGAGATCCGAATCGCATCGTCTATGACTCATGCATGCATGTGTCGGTGTTGGGTCTCTGGCACCCTCCCTGCTAGATCTCTGGCAGCCTATCTCTTTAGTCCTTTATCCTTAAGGTTACACTGACCGCGTCCCAGGTCTTTTAGGTCTGGCTGTCACAAAGGTACCCCCACAACCATCGTCTTAATTTGGCCAAACCGCCCCAGTGTACCCCTCTTCATCACAACACACCAGTACATCCAAGGCCCATGTACTCCCGGCTGCACAGTGGTACACTATTACATCTCATCACTGGTCCAGTGTGAATAACCATTACCAACACGGCTCATGAACCTACAGGCAGGTTTACCTTTGAACCAACGCTCAGCAGTGGTCGTCAAATGTCTCTCGCACCGATGATTTGTACTGACACCAGGAACAAAAGACACGAAGAACAAAGGTAGGCCAGTCCTACTGATTCTCCGGCGCACCTCTCCCCTTACTTCAAATAAGGGTAGAGCGAATATGAAGCTAAAAATAAAATAGATATTCCTTACTTAAGCCTAATCCAAGCATAACATTGCTCACCAAATACTTGATATTACGGCAAACTTTCTAAACACGATTTTTTTTCTACAATAAACGCAGTTTGTACGAATACTATGCAATATCCAGATTTTGAACTTTCTTGTTGCCCAAAACTCAGAAGTACCGAATTGTGGACTCCAGGTTCAGGTTTGAGGTAATGTTCGGGAGTACAGCCTTTTTAACAGCACTCTCTGATGTTATTGTCGCTGTCTGGTTACACTTTTCTTTAGTCTTGTTTATGTCCCATTTTCTTTTCCCTTATCTTCCAAAAAGAATAAATAATTTCCTTTGTTTCATCTATATTTTCATTTTCAAATAAGAACTTTCCAGTAACATTTTTCACTTTCTTCGTAAGGCTGCTGTAATCTAATACACTTTCTCCTTTCTCCACTCGTACTGGACTTGATGTATGTCTTCTAAGTGTGTGTGTGTGTGTGTGCGTGTGTGTGTGTGCGGATATGCGTATATGTGCGTCTCATAATCACATGGGCTCATTTCCTTTTCGCTTTTCTGTTTTTGGAATCTTTCTTTTAGTTCCTTTTTCTTTTAATTATTGTGCTTTTTCTGGAATTTCTCTGATTACTTTTCTTTTTCTCATTAAATTCAATCTCATAATCATTTTGTCTGCCTCCCTCGGCTCACTCACTTTTCTCACTCACATTGTTCAATCATTTTCTATTTATCTATCTGTCTATCTATTACCAGACTCCTTAATCCCGTAAGGGGTGGCCACAAACAAGTCGCCTCCATGTCGCCCTGTCCCCAGCCATTTCGCTGCCCTCCCCCCAGCTCACACACCCTTCTCTCATATACCTCTCCACTCCATCCCTCCATCTCATCCTCAATATCCTTTTTCATGGTAATTTTTCCATAGTCTCCCCTTTTTTTCCTTCCTTTCTGCCCTCCACCTCACCTTCCCTTTTCGTTACATTTTCTGTGCTGTCTGTTCTCGCCCATTTTTCGTAACTTTTTTCAGTCTAGATTTTTTGCATTACTTCTCATATATTTCAGGATTATCCCCTTTCTCAGTCATTTATTGAGAGAGAGAGAGAGAGAGAGAGAGAGAGAGAGAGAGAGAGAGAGAGAGAGAGAGAGAGAGAGAGAGAGAGAGAGAGAGGAGGCAAACACCCAGATCATTTAAGTCAATAATAAAACTGCAGAAGGTGACATGAGATGAGATATAGTGTGTCTGTGTGAGCCTGACAATGTTCCCTAACCCAATACACCTTTGTTTATGTCCAAGGTTTGTGTTCTCCCTAGCACCTCTTCCTTAGCGATTTATTTTTGGATATGGCTAGTTGATATACCCTTTTGTACGTTAATTATGAAGAATATGGTGATACGGGAAGGGTTTATGTGACACAGAAGAGGATAGTATGGTGTAATAAACAAAATAAATCGTTTAGGATACGGTGTTAAGGAGCTTCTTTAACCTAGGAGAATACGGGTCCAAGTGTAGGGAGACTGAAGGGTTATTTAGACTACTATTGCGTGTGTGTGTGTGTGTGTGTGTGTGTGCTCTCTCTCTCTCTCTCTCAAGGATGTGTGTGTGTGTGTGTGTGTGTGTGTGTGTGTGTGTGTGTCTCTCTCTCTCTCTGTTTCAAGGATGTGTTGTCAGCATTCACCTTCCTCCCCCCCTGCTGACCTCCCTGCTGACTTATCACTGGTTGTTTATCATGGGGTTGTTGTGACACTTGTTTACTACGTGTTACAAGGTTGAGGACACACACACACACACACACACACACACACACACACACACACACACACACACACACACACTGACTGATTGATAAACAGACACATTCGCACACACCACACACAGATAAATAGGTAAAATAGATACGGCTAGATATTGATAGGTAGACAGATAGACATACAACTAGATAGATAGACAGATACACATACACTTTAATTCCCCTTGTCTCACGGGGTTATATGCCATGTGGGTTTGGATATATCGTAACACCAACCCCTCACCCATTTATTCTGTACATTCCTTAAGATGCAAACCACGGCCCACATGCAAACTATGTATATGGGCCCTGATGCAAACTACTTGATATTAAACGATATACCGGTAAAAAAAAAAAAAAAAAAAAAAAAAAAAAACATAAATGGAAAGGTGTCATATGAATAAAAAGTGAATAAATGAAATAAAATACAGGAAAATAAATCGCTAATGAAAAGGTGCTACGGTCTTTCCTATGCCACTCAGAATGCATCCGGTCTTCTTTCTATTTTACTCTATTTTTATTTATCTATTTATTTATTTATTACAATGATCTTATGTCCCCATGTCAGGCATTCATAAATAACTATACGGGCTTCTCCATGTATGACGCTCCTCCGCCACTCTGCCAGGTAATTTCTCGTGTGTAATCTGCTCCATTTATTTACCTCCCACGCCCACACCAGCAGACCAAGCCATCCCCTTCTCGTGTGTTGCGGGGACGGCTCAATGTTATCAGTGTGTAATCTGCTCCATCTATTTACCCCCCACGCCCACACCAGCAGACCAAGCCATCCTCGCAAGACATATTATACTATACTCCTTTTACTCTAACTTGGCCCAAATTTTCGTCCTTTTCCAGCTTATTTCACGTAGTTTAGTGGTCGAAAAAGACAACAGTATGACTCGACATCCATTACACGGCACTTCTTCGTGACTGGCATAGTATTCCAGTGTTCTCTGTAACATATCAGCATTCAAGGCGAAGAGATGGCAAAATAAGGCCAAGTTAGAGTAAAAGGAGTATACTATGCTAGGTGTGTTTCTAGTTGAGCGCTACTTACTGACCACCTTGTATATACGTAACACAGGGCAAAGGAGTCTTCGTAGCGCCTCTTCCTAAGCGATTTATTTTGCATATTACATCTTAACATCCTATTGTATTTTATCTGTATCGTGTGAATAGTCATACAATTTACATTAATACCATACAAGAGGATACTGAGATGTACTGAACAAAATAAATCACCAAGGAAATGGTGTTAAGGTGTTATGAGCAGAATAAATCGTCAAAGAAAATGTGTTAGGAAGGTGTTATGCGCAGAATAAATTGCCAAGGAAAAGGTGTTAAGGTGTTATGCGCTGAATAAATCGTAAAGGAAAGTGTGTTATGAAGATGTTGTGTGCAGAATAAATCGCCAAGGAAGAGGTGTTAAAAATAAAATGCACAGAATAAATCGCCAAGGAAGAGGTGTTATGAAGGTGTAATGCACAGAATAAATCGCCAAAGAAGAGGTGTCACGATAAAGGCACTAAAAATAAAAGTCACATCACCTGAATCGTTGCTATCATCATCACACACAACAGCGCCAGTCTTGCATGTTGAACTGGTGTTGCATCAAAAACGCTCTCTCTCTCTCTCTCTCTTTCTCTCTTTCTCTCCCCCCCGTGTAAAGTTTCAATCACTCAGCTCAACAGTAATGGGTTCTCTTCTACACGTCATGGAAACATCGTAACACCTTTTCCTTAGTGATTTATTATGCATTTTACACCTTTATATCCCTCTCTCTCTCTCTCTGTTATCAATACACATTTATACTCTGTTCAACTTAACTAGGCGTAAAACTGCTACCTCTCCATCTTGAATGCCGTGATTTTTCAAGACATTAACACCAGAATGATGCTAGTCACGATGAAGTGCTATGGAAAAAATGTACAGCCGTAGCATAGTTTTTTTTTTTCCCTCGAGCTACTGGAAATGTGCTGGAAAAAGGACGAAAATCTCCGCATAGTAAAAATGAATTACGTCTACCAGCAACACAATGTCCCTCTGCACCGGAAATGATGATAAACAAAGGTGTAATGTGTAAAATAATTCGTTAAGGGAGAGGTGCTACGGAGTGTCATACGTCGCCTAGAACACGGTCGTATGAATCCAATGGCAGCATCACGTTCCCTCTCTCAGCCATGATGAAGGCGCTGAAGCAAGCCATCCCGCCATCACACACACAATTGCCTCTGGGGGTTGGTAAGTCTATTATAATGATACGGTAAATATCGGGCCAGTTGGTGAGTCGGCCAGGCTATCCGATACTCAGTTATTTAACCACAACACTACCACGACAGGCGCTGACAAAGAACCAACACGTGAGGCCAGCTGCGGCGTCCACCCAGGAGCTAAACCTCCACATATTTCCCTGCGCATCGCCGTGAGAAAGGACCATAGACCGATCCTGGTGGGAATCTGTGGAGGCACTGGATTCCTCCACGGTGTATGTGCTGTACTTCGTCTGCAGAATGGCGCCACAAAAGGAGTTGCTTACTTGTGTTCGATGGGTCTGCTGAGCTACACAGACCGGCGTTTAGCAACAACATCTATTACCAAGACAGTGTTCATCTTATTCTTGGTACCCACGACTGTATTCATTTAAGGAAGGCAGTCTAACAGTAAAGGGGTTAACCAAGGCTGTATCTTACACTCCAGTTTGCAAGTCGATCCTTAAATGAAGACAATCATTTCAATATATCTAGTAATCTACCAGTATTTATCTATCTACAGCCACGGGGCATCAATCCCGGAGAGGGCAGCCAAAAACAATTCACCTCCATGTCACCCTGTCCTCCGTCATCACGTTGACCTCCCTCCAACTCACACCACCCTCATTCATGCTGAATACTTCTCCATTTCTGCGCTTCACTTCATCCTCGCTCTACAACTCACACCATCCTCATTCATATACCTGTCCATCCCATCATCAGTCTCCTACCCCTCTCGCCCTTCACCACACTCGCATAATATCTCCTAGTCAATCTCTCATTCTCCATTTTCTCCACAAACGTAAAGCAAAATTAAAATATAGTCTATCTATCTATCTATAGCCCGACGCCCTAATCCCGCAAAGGGTGGCCGCAGACAAAACGCCTCCAAGTCACTCTGTCACCCACCATTTGACTCCCCTCCCCCCAACTCACTCCCCCCTCCCTCATATACCTCTCAACTCCATCCCTCCACCTCATCCTCGGTCTACCCCTCCCTCTCCCTCCCTCCACCTCACCAACATACACCCTCTTAGTCAGTCTTTCAATCTCCATCCTCTCCACATGTCCAAACCACCTCAGTGTATTTCTCCTAATCTTTTCAACCACATCCACATCTACCCCACAACGTTCCTTCACTTCTTCATTCGTCAACCTGTCCCTCCATGTCACTCCACATGCTCCTCTCAAGTAACTCATTTCCACTGCTCTCACTCTTGACTTGTTCCCCTCTTGCAAGGTCCACGCCTCGCTTCCATACGTCAGGGTAGGGATCACAATACCATCATGCAGTGACTTCTTAACTTCCATACTCACCTCCCTATTTCTCATCACTGCTTTCAGTGTGCCAACAACCTTCCTTCCCTGCTGTACCCTTTCACGTACTTCATCCCCCAAAGTTCCATCCTTACTCATCACACTACCCAAGTACTTGAATGCACTCACATTCTCCATATCCTCACCATCCAACCTCACTGCACACTCTGTGACTTCATTCCTCTCAAACACCATAACTTTACTTTTGTTTACATTAACTTTCAGCTTCCTCCTCCTACACACTGTCCCAAATTCATTCACCAAACCTTGCAACTCCCATTCATCTTCACTCAACAATACTGTATCATCAGCAAACAGCAACACCGGAAGCTTCCAAATCTCACCCTCATTCATTAGGGCCACCCCCACATCCACTGCCCTACCTTGTACCTCCTTTACGACCCCATCCATATATATATTAAACAGCCATGGAGACATTACACACCCCTGTTTCAGTCCCACATTGAGATCAAAGAACTCACTCAGCTCACCATCCACTCGCACCGTAGCCCTAGCTCCCTCGTACATACTCTTCACAGCACTCAACAATTTCCCCTCCACTCCATATATTAAGAACAAAAATATAAAAGACATCTTCGGGTTAAGCATCTTTAGGCTCCTTTCCCCTTAACCCGGCACCGAATCTCATCCCTTAGCGGCTTATTTCACGCAGTATAGAGGCAGAAAAGACAATGCTACAGCTCTGCATGCTTTCTGTAACACTTCTTCATGACTAGCATCATAGTCTAGTGTCAATCTACTGTTACCGCTCAGGATTCAAGATGGAGAGATGACAATTTTAAGATAAGCTCGAGTAAAATAAGTATAGTTAATGTTATCGTTAAGACGTAGAACATGAAGGCAAGTATACCACAGCTCTATATGCTTTCTACAACACTTCTTCGTGACTTGCACCATAATCTCGTGTTAATCTACTGTACTGTTTCAGTTCAGCTTTCACGATGGAGGGATGACAATTTTGGGTCAAGTTAAAGCAAAACGAGAATAGCTAATGCTATCGTTAAGACGTAGAGCATGAAGGTTATGTACGACAGCAAAGAGCAAAAGTTAGACGACGCTTCACAGCCGACTGCGGCAATGGAATGAATTACTGAACAATTTTTATGTGACAGTATCATGAAGCAAACAACAAAAGAGTGTGAGAAGAAAGGATACTCGCTGTCGTTTAGGGAGGAAGGAGATATCCGAAGTCAGAAAAGCAAGACACAATACGGGCAAATTTTAAGCTCACTTCAGCTTCCAACTGCCTAGGATTTCTGAGTAATGAATTAAATAATTAGCAGATAAAATGCGCATGATGTGAGCACTAAACCCCAACCTAGGTCAAGAGAATTAATTCTCTTGACCTAGACCCCAACCATCCCTTGGACGTAAATTTTAATGCGCGGCACACGGTCAGAGCGTCATAACCCACTAGACCACCAGGCGTCCATTTGGCTGTCATCAACACTCAACGTAGTATCAGTAGGCTCTATGGCTTCCTGGGCTGCTATAGTGCTTTTGTACTAACTAACTTGGCTCAGATTTTCTTCCCTTTCCCACTTATTTCACGTAGCTCAGAGACAAAATAATGCTACGGCTGTACATCCTTGTCATTGCACTTCTTCTTGATTGGCATTATATTCAGCTGCTAATCTACTGTTACAACTCTGCAGTCAAGATGGAGGGATGGCAATTTTAGACCAAGTTTGAGTAAAAACAGTACAGAAAACATTTGGTTTGTCATTCAGTGTAGTTACCTGTAGCCTGCACTACATCAAATGAGTGGATGGTAAGCGCCCAATATACCACAGTACGGTAACCAATATACAAGAGGATATGTACAGGAGGAAAGGGTGTTACGAAATATGGTAAGGCAAGGAAAGGCGACGCGGGGGAAGGGGAAAGGGAAGGGGAAGGGGGAGAGGGAAGGGAAGGTTGCTGAGCTGGTTGTGCGGGGCGGAAAAACGGGTATGGGAGAGAGGTTGGGGGGGGGGGAGTCATGTGAGGGAGGGAGGGAGGAGGGCCGTGAGAAGAAAAGGAGGGGTGGAAGGAAGAAGGGATAGGGGAAGGCTGAGAAGGAATGGCAAGGATGGAGGAACGCTGTGAGGAGGAAAAGGAAGGAAGGGAGGATAGGATGTGGGAGGGAAAAGTGAGGAAGGAAAGACGGATGTGGGGAGACTGGAGGAAGGCGGAGGGAAGGAAAAGGAAAGAGGGATGGAGGGAGGGAGGGAAGGTTGAGTGAATGATAAATGAAGGAAGGAGGGACAGATGTGGGAAGAATGGAGGGTCAGTTAAAAGAAGAAAGAGGAAGGGAGGAAGGGAAGGCTGAGACGAGGGGAAAAAAAGGAAAGAGGAAGGTAGGGATGGAGGGAGGGAGGGAGGGAGAGTTGATAGAAGGAAAAGGAAGAAAGGAGGAACGGATGTGAGAAAAATGAAGGAAGGTTATGAGACAGACAGGAAGGATATGGGAGGGAACGTAAGGAAGGACTGGACGAATGTGGTATGAATGGAGGAAAGGTTGAAAGAAGGAAAGAGGGAGGGAGGGATGGTTGAGAGAAGGAAAGAGGGAGAGAGGGAGGGATGGTTGAGAGAAGGAAAAGGGAGGGAGGGAGGGATGGTTGAGAAAAGGAAGAGGAAAGAGAGAACGGAAGGCTGTGCTAAGGATAATGAAGAAGGGAGGGACGGAGAGATGGAGGAAAAGGATGAATTAAAAAACGGATTTAGGGGGAAATGAGGAAACACGAAGAGCGAGGAGGGATGGAGGAAAAGAGGGTGAAAACTGTGACAGTGGAATATGGGTGGATGGGTGGAAATGGGATGGGGGAAGCGATAAAGGGGAAGCGGGTGAAGGAAAAAGATGGGCGAAGAAAGTAAACAGGGAGCATGGAGAGGCAATTGTATAAAAAAAAATGTCATGGAAAGGATGCATGAAGGGTGGGAAAGGAGGAAAAAAAGAGGGGATAAAGGAGGGAGGGAGGAAGGGCGAAGAGAAAACGAAGGAAAGGGAGGGAAAACGGAAGGACTAAGGAAGGGGAGTAGAATATTAAAATGGAGGCAAATAAATAAATAAATAAGCGGACCTCGATTCAGGTTATCTCTTGTTGAATAATACCAACACCTAGAAAACACATTTTTGCAGCCTTTGTTTCTTTCTTTTCCGTGACAAAAGTGATGGGAAGGAGGGGAGTGGGAAGGCAAGGATTGGAGATTGGGTAAACGAAGGTAAATGAGAGAGGGAGAGAGAGAGAGAGAGAGAGAGAGGGAACTGTGGGAAACTGTATGGAAAATGGATGGAGGGAAAAAGGAAGCAGGGATGGAGAAAGTCGTGGGAAAGAGTGTAGAAGAAAAAGCTGTCCACCCCTGCAGTGAAAATGGTCTCTCTCTCTCTCTCTCTCTCTCTCTCTCTCTCTCTCTCCATAACTGTCACAAATTTCTAGCAAGGTGTGAACTCAAACCCGTCAACATTTAGGAAGACTGGTAGTACCTTTAAAAAACCACAAGCATCTGCCATCCACTCACGCGATGAAGTGCTACGGTACCAACACTCCACTCAATGACACGCCAAATGGTTTCCTGACATTTACTACGTTGGGTGGTAGCCATATCCAACAGACGGGGGCCTGATGGTCAAGTGGGTCCCCTCTCCAGCCGGTATGGACGATTAAGGAACACAAGAGAAGGATGATATTATTGTTTTTTCTCTTCTTTTTCTTGCTTGCTTTCTGTACTTCTCCTTTTTTTTTTTTTGTCGTAATGCCGTTCAGAAGATAGCCAATCGTCACCCAGGCCATAAAAAGGTGGAATAAATAGCTTACACCGGGTTCATACGCCCCTGATAGGGCAAAACCTAAAGGACTGGATGGATGGATGGATGGATGGATGGATAGACAGATGGGTGGGTGGATGGATGGACAGATGGATGGATGAACAGACAGATGGATGGATGGACGGATGAATTAATAGACAGAGAGAAGAATGAATGAATGAAGGAAGGAAGGAATGGACAGGTGGAAGGATGGATGGTGGTATGTGTACAAGGCAGTGAAAGCTACCTGACATTTTTTTTAACCACCACACTGTTAATATTTCCCACACCTGAACAACACCGTCCAGTGTAAGTAGAAATAAAACGGATATACAAATGGGCCAAGAGCAGTCAGGGTTAAACTCCTCTATATACGGACGATTTTTTTTACGTGTGCTAGGGCAAGACGATTTATTCATCATCATCATTACGGTCATCATCACGACCACAACCATAACCATCGTCATCACCACCACCATCGTCATCACCAGCATCACCACCATCATCGTCACCACCACCACCATCACTATCACCACCACCACCATCATCATCATCATCATCATTCTCCTGTGATGGTAGCTTTCCCCCAAATCCTTGAGTGTAGCTTCCCATAACGCTCTTCCTGTCTGTCAACTTGTTTTTGGTATTATTCGTAACTCTCACTCTCTCTCTCTCTCTCTCTTCACATTCAAAGCTCGGAAAAAATGAGGTTGGAGGAGGAGGACGAGGAGGAGGAGAGAGAGAGAGAGAGAAAGAGAGAGAGAGAGAGGCGAAGAAGGGAAGAGGAGGCTGGGGAGGAGAGAAGGAGATATGAGAAATAAAGAAAATTTTGGAAAGATAAGAGCAAGGCTGTGAAAGAGGTAACAGAGAGGAGAAAAGAACGACTAAAAAGAAGTAGGAGAGATGTGACAGAAGAGACATGAGAGGAAGAAGATGTGAAAAAGGGGAGGGATAAATTAGAGGTGTGTGTGTGTGTGTGTGTGTGTGTGTGTGTGTGTGTGTGTGTGTGTGTGTGTGTGTGTGTGTGTGTGTACAGTTATGACACCCCTCTCACTTTCCTAACAACACACTGGAAATATCTCAGATCACCCCAAGCAAATACACACCAACCTCCCGACCCCCACACCCCACCCCCGCCCTTCACTCTTACACAAATACCTACATCTGAACTCCCACTTCCACACTCACCCCTTCCTCTCACCCCAGCTTGTCACCTTTGTAGTTCTAGGTGTCACAGAATGGTTCGCAACACTTCTTATGCGATTTATTTTGCATACAACATCTTAACATAATACTGCGTGTTATTTATACTGTATGATTCAGTATCAACATATTTTGCACCATTACAATACATGGCGATATTAAGGTGTTACTTGCAGGATAAATCGCTCAGGAAGAGGCGATAAGAAACATTCCAAAGCCACGAATGCGAGCATAATACTTACTTCTTTACATCTTCCGCCCATCCTCTGTCACCCCCTTCACCTCCATCAAACATTTTTCATTATATACCTACCTACATACTATAGTTTAATCTTTTCACTTTAACTACGTGCAAAACTGCCATCTCTCCATCTCGCATGCTGTGTTGTAACAAGACATTGGTACTAGAATATGGCGCTAGTCACGAAAAAAGTGCTGTGGAAAGGATGTAGGAGCTGTAGTATTTTCGTATGCTGTCACTGAGTTAAGGAAAATAGGCTGCACAAGTACGAAAATTTCCGCCAAGTGAAAGTGAATGACCTACAGCAACTTTTGTGTCACCCACCCTCAATCCAGTCAAAAATGTCACCTTGTCATACAGTTACTTCATTATACGGGTGGTCCATATATAACGCTCCTCTTGCACTCTGCCGGGGGATTTATTGTGTGTTGCGGGGACGGCCTGGCCACTGATATCAATGTCTACCCTGCTTTATTTACTCATTTCTAACTCCAACTGCCACACCGACGCCAACACCGGCAGACTGAGCCGGCCCCGCAACACATAAGACGACGCCAGTTGAGTTTCTAGTGCAGCGCTACTTACAGACCACCCTGTATATTCACTCCTTCCTCACACATTTCCTTCACCTTTGACTGAATATAGCAGGCCGTCATCTCACCCATGTGGTTTTATAATAGTACTCATCCATCTATCCATCCCTTTGCCTTACTCACCTTATATATACTATCCCGTCTCCCTCCCCCCTTCTTGCTAATCCCTCAAGCCTGACAGTAGGTTATGTAGGTAAACAATTACACTATACCAATCCTTCCATCAAATGTGAGGCAATATGTGATAGTGAATGGCTCCACTTCATTACACTTTCACGCGGCAACAGCCTGTAATATGCAGGACGACAAATGAATACCACTTAGCAATAGTGTGATAATGATTACCTGTCCTGTACATTCACAAAGTTATATGCCGGTGCCAAAGACTATTCCTTTCTACCCCTGCAAATACCACTCCATACCCGGTACATAAAGTGGAACACGACTACAATGAAACACTTCAGTATCTGAATATATTTTCATGGGCTGCCCATAGTCCTTGGAGTACTACTGATGAACAATACTTAGTAACAAATTGGTATTTAAGCAACTTGTTTGTTACTGTTCATTAACCCTGGTCTGTCAGGCCGAACAGATCCGTTGACCACGGGTAAGCAACTCCTGTGGGACCGTCCTACATGTACAGTACATGTACACCGTACAGGGATTCGTCGCCCCCCAGGGGTAGACAGCACCTCACCAGGGTGGTGCCAGGGTCCTTACCACGGTGAGGTGTAGGGGAATATAAGGAAATCTGGCTCCTGGGTGGGCAGCACAACCGCTCCACCCAGAGTGCACAGCGCCACCACTGCAGACTCTTCGCCAGCGCAATTAAAGCGAGTAATGGTCGAAAATCGAGACATGTAATCGTAACAAATTCCCTTAAGGCGCCGATAATAACTGTATGTATCATGACATTCTTTCCGAAAATAATAGTCCTTGTAACTGTAATGGCTTCAGTTTCTTGAGTAATTGGCAATAATTACTTTGGTTGTATTACGTTTTGTCTGACCATTTTTACAACAAGCAATCACTGTCGACCTTTCGCTGTTCTAAATTAATCATACAGTTTAAACCGTTTTATTTATTTATTGATTTATTTTTTTCAGAGAGAGGGGGGGGGGGAGAACGTACGGCAGGGGGAGAGTAGCCCAAACAACTTTTTACGGTGACTGTACGTACACCAAGGTCACAGTCTCACCCAGCCCTACCCTGGCCATACCCCCTCTCAACACAACAGCACACCAACACACCTTAACAGCTATATATTAACTGATACACTGACTCACGGACTGTCATATTAATCGAGTACATGGTTGACTGACTTACTTTCCGTGTCATTAGGTGTCTGACTGATCAATCTACCAGCCAAGAACCGTATCTGACCGACTGACTTATTTACTATCTGACTGGCTAAGGACGTGTTTAACATATACTGAACATCTAAGTGACTGAATGGATGCCTGCTTAGGTGTTTATTACGACTGTTCACAACCACTTCACTACGAGATTTGCGCCTTATAATGTAGATAACGTCTGGTGGAATTCTGACCATTTCATTTGGCTTCGGAGATACCCTTTTGAACTGGAAGGAACAGCCAAGGCTTTCAGTAGCACGCTACGTCATTAATAAATACCCATCTTTTCTGAGCAAGGTTCAGTTGTTAATAGAACCCGAATAAAGTGATAGAAATAGTCATCATGGTAGTGGTAGTTGTAGCCCCAGGTTCTTCTGAAACATGAACCCAGTGGACTGCAGCTACAAATGCCTTTCTTCTGCAGTCCACCGTCCTCCTTCTGGGGGGATAGTGAGATGAGGAATGTTTGTATAACCAGACAGTGCAGTCGCCAAGTTATATCAGTGCCACCACATGAAGGCGTCACTCTCTCCATCAACATTACCCTAGGCCTAGTGAAAGGGTCAGGTACATTACTGAGGGCACCACTATAGACGATATTACTAACTGGAGAAAAAAATCCTGAGGGTTAAACAGTTCCTTTCTTAAATTACACAGGTATCTCTTAACCTGTGTGTGTGTGTGTGTGTGTGTGTGTGTGTGTGTGTGTGTGTGTGTGTGTGTGTGTGAGAGAGAGAGAGAGAGAGAGAGAGAGAGAGAGAGAGAGAGATTTGCACTCTCAATGAACGGATCAACCCCTTCAGTCCTGTGACCTACTTCTCACTTTATTCTTACTATCTCCAAACTATTTCATATGACCGAAGAGAGAATTTTCCAGCTAGAGACTGATATAGCCTTCAATAGCCCCTAGACTGCCAGAGGTGTCCCCTAAACTGAATACGATTGCCTGTATTTAGCGCGCACACGCACACACACACACACACACACACACACACACACACACACACACACACATTTAATAAGTTGTAGTGGAAGGCGTGTAAGGTGAGGCAGTAGGTACTGTGGTATACAGAGTGTCCTGTCCCTTCACCGTCCCCTTCACCCCTACCCCCAGGCCATAACAACCCCACAAGCCAGCACCCCGCCAAGGTTACCCGCCACCCCACCTCCTCTGCCCCTGTGGTGGTGGTAGTGAAAGTGCCGTCATCGTCACTACTCTGTTCCGCCAGGCACATCCTCACCGTCCTTCCTGCGCCATCCCTCTGCCTTTTGTCCACCACCGGCTACGTGCACACTTGACGGCTGCACCCACACAATACCACCCACACAACAACACCCACACCCATCAGTCAGCGGTTCCAGTAGGCGTAACACATTTCCTAAGTGTAACACCTCTTCTTCAGCTTTATATTATGTATTATATATCTTTTACGCAAAGAAGAACGAACCAGAGGCAGGAAGCCAGCATATTTTTTTTTTTCCCAAGGAAAAACTAAACAAAATAAGACTGGTGTTCACAGAGAGAGGGCAATACAGACTGAGGAAGACGGCTTCAGATTTGATCTGCTGCATATATATATATATATATATATATATATATATATATATATATATATATATATATATATATATATATATATATATATATATACTGCATATAAAGAACAGGAACACTAGTGTAGATATGACCCATATCATGTTTATTTCTGGCCAACGTTTCCAAACATTCCCGTTTCATCATCAGAATCATCAGAGCCTGTATACAGGAACAGCACCATTAAAACAAGAGAAACAATATTAAACATATATACCTAAAAATTAAATTTTTTGTAAAAAAAAAAAAAAAGGAGAGGTGCGGAAAGAAAAAATGAAAACACTTAAATAGTATGAAGATAAAAGCAAAGACGACGATACCAGCATTGCTCAATGCTCAATCGGTAGAGAGGTGGCCTGCAGTACTACCTGACCCAGGTTCAAATCCCGGCTGGGGCAGGGAACAGTTTAAGGATTTGAATTTCATAAAATCAGATTTTACTGATCTACCCAAAGACCCGTCGACATGTAAAAATACCCCCGCTAATACCAATACACCAGTCCTGTATGAGACAGCCCTAGCATGTATTCAATATGGACTGTCAGTGTTAGCGCCGAAGTGGTGACATGTATGGTATGTAGCAGGACTGCTGGGCCTTGGGAGCAGGCTGTGAAGTCTATGCCCAGAGTAGGAATATATATATATATATATATATATATATATATATATATATATATATATATATATATATATATATATATATATATATATATATATATAATATCTACACTAGTGTTCGTGTTCCTTATAAGACCGCTTTCCAAGCAACAAGTCATTTGCTGATATATATATATATATATATATATATATGTGTGTGTGTGTGTGTGTGTGTGTGTGTGTGTGTGTGTGTGTGTGTGTGGGGCCTCTGTGGTACAGTGGTACAGTGGCGTTTTCGTACACTGGAGAGAGGGTTCGCACCCCGCCAGGGTAATGAACTTTGGAAGTGTTCTCCTGGCCATGTACTGCTTTGGCAGACACCAGGGGTGCTGTGGTTGAACCAGTGTCGCATACTATAAAGTATGCTTGCACCCAGTCGGCTTACGTGGGCCGATTACACTTGGTTCACAGACTACACACACATCCAAAGCCACTACAACACTACAATTACACTTACATGCACTTCTCACCCTACATACTACTAGACAGCTTAATACTTGGTAGAGATACATTGGCTGTATCGTCCCTACTTCGGTCGAGATAGGCCGGTCCTGCAGTGGATACTCAAACGGCTGATGATGATGATGATGATGTATACAGTATATATATACACGAAGGACTGAGAATATCGGTCAACTCTTTCATTAGAGGTCTGAACAGAAAAGGGGTGGCTGCATTACCAGACAGGTGCTGTGTGCCCAACATACTGTTGAAGGAATGCAAGCAGACAGTTCAGAAAAGCACTGACTACTGAAATAACGACAGAGGAGGGATAGAGATGAGACACAGCGGCGAAAAGAAGGAAGATGAAGTGTCAGTAACAGGAGGGGACCTGATGAGATGAAAAGCCTTTGATTCCATTCTGTTTAGGAGAGATGTATGTGATAAGCCCCGACACACAGGGGCTGTACTCAACACAAGGGCGAATAAGACCCCCTGTAAAACGTCAACAGCTGCACATGGGTAAGGAAACTACAGAGTTGGCTCGGCACACTCAATCTTGTGGGAGCATATTTTGTAAGGGAAGCATTGTGATGTTTCCTTGATACGTTCCAAGAGATATAAACTCCAAGGACGATGAGTCATGACGAAGGACTGAGTTGTGTATTGTTAGATATTTGATATTATAGTGGAAGATTATGGCGGGCTGAAAATGTTGCAGTTGAGTTTGTTATGCATTAAAAACAATGTTCCTTTTACTCCCAATCAGAAATATAGTAACTGCTAAGTCAGAGACCATGAGTGCTATGACCTCATCTACTGGCTAATTTAGTGACTGTTGTGATGGAGGCTGTGAGAAGCAGAGGGGAAAATGAAGGGTGGATGAGTTAAACACCATATTAGTGGACATGGTCAGATTTGCAGCTCAGATCACTGAAGAACAGAAGGAAGGGAGTTGGTGACAGTACACATTCCTAAGGAACATGATTACTGACATCAGTAAAAGTGACCCTTTACAACAGGAGCTATATAACGACCACAAAGAAGGTACAGATAAGGCACAACTAAAAGGACAGAAACCATAACAGTGCAGTGTGGAACCTAAGGATCTGTGCTAGATTCGGTCCAATATCTTTGCAATTTCAAGTGGAATAGCAAAGTTTTCACCAAAATCCTGAAATGGGAATGAACAAGAGTCAGAAAGGAAGATGAGAAGATGACAGGTAATGCGTCCCTCGTGGAACGCATACCGGCAATCAGAAAGGTTATTTATAAGAAAGGTGCTTCAGATCTTCCGACTAAGGACAGATTCTGAGATTTTATCCGTAAAATATTAAAGCAACTGAGCTAAAGATGATTCCTAGTGACTCACCCTTCTTTGTGACATATTGAATGAGGGTATACTTCGATAGGTACCGTACAAGATAACAAAAAAAGGCGAAAGAGTTCGTCGTAGGCTGAATGTCAGCACAGAAGCACAGTTCTTGAGAATAACACGAGGGACCTGATCAAGCCCGTACGTCTTATTAGTACTGAGGTCAGTGTTGGCAGAAAGTACTTCACATTTTTAAAAGAAATTTTAAGCATGGGCATAAGGAAGTCAGAGGGAAGGTACGATGGAGGGTTAACATTGGAATCGCCCAAAGCAGAATTACAGGAAAAGGTATGGACAAAGCGTTCAGCCTTGCCTGCAGAGGATACGGCTACAGAGCCATCAGACCAGGAGAGAAGTGGGAAGGAAGAAGAAATAAAGCTATTAGCGAGGTTTTCGCGAGCGCAGCGCTTTCGATCGATCGCACAGATCCATCGTCAGCACATGACATAAACAAAACAGACTGACATTACCCTTTAACCACTACGATATCTTTACATAAATAAAACCCGTCTTGCTTTGTGCATCCGTAAGCAGTGAAGTTTTTACCTAGCGACTCGGTGCTTGTTATCTGACCTACACACACACCCTTCACCAGCAACACTGTTTTTTAAATCCTACCTCCAGAGAACGTTATTCACCTCGCGAGGAGCTTTTCTACCTGCAGGAATCAATAAAATGATCCTTCATTCACCCCTTCCAAAGGAGGCCATTGAAGTGCTGAATAAAACGTCTTCAGGCAAGAATAAATTAAGATCAGACGTCATTATATTTACAGGTTAAGGCAGAAAATGGCGGATGAGTCAATAAAAAATAATGTTACTCTAAATTTTTACTTCGGTTTCTTAGTTTTAGGATATTTTTACAACAAATATACTTTCATTTTTGCTTTTATTTCAGTTCTGTGGTTTCTTCTTTTTACCACATTCCGTACTGCCCGTGTTTCCTTGGGACGTCTTTATGTCGGTTTAGGAGAATTCTAACACCTTATCCTCAGCGATTTATTTTGTATATTGAAGCTTATTATTCCCCCAGATGTTATTCATATCTTAGTAACACTGGCACAGTTTGCATTATTACCATAGACGAGAAGACTGCTAAGGTATATGGAGAAATCAAACAGGTAAGGAGTAGGTGTGTCATTGTTCGAACTCTCTCTCTCTCTCTCTCATGGCAGGTATGTGGACAGGTAAAAGTAGCCGGAGGGGGAGCGAGACGCGAGAGCCAGAGGGAAGGACACCTGTCATACCGCAGCACACACACACACACACACACACACACACACACACACACACACACAGAGTTAAAGCAAAAATCACCTTCCATACTGCCCGAGACATTCAGCAAGGGGAACGAAACATTATGATCAACAGTATACGTCATCTTGTAATATAAATGCAAATATAATCCTTGGTATTTTGATCTTACATAAAAACCACGGTACAGGCTATCATGTTCTCTTAAGTGCCAAGGTAAATGATCCATCTCTCTTACTAATTTACTCATTTTATTGTCCATGGAACCGAGGAGGCCCGATATTTTCTATTTTATTTATATATTTATTAATTTGGGATGCACATATGTTATACCCCATTTGTGACACTGCCCACATCATCCACTGAGCTATTTACCTTCCCAGTTGATGTGCTGAGCTACCTGACTGACCAATTCGTGAACTGGCCAAATGTGCTGCCTATATCATGATGAACAGACAGACTGGATCTTGCCCATTTCATAAACAGGTAAATCTATATGAAAGAAAAATCGATTAAACAGCTATACGAATTTAGTGTATTACATGTCTTCTATACTTCCACCGTACAAAAAAAAAGTCAATATACCGTAATAAATCAGGCCAGGGAAGCTGTATACGTCAGCTTACAACTCCTTAAGGTATTTAACATCTGTGTCTTGCTTTGTGTACACCCTTCTTACCGTCTGATGTATGCCTGTGTAAATGAACGTGCGCTGTAACCATACTATACTCTTTTTACTCTAACTTGGCAAAGATTTTCGTCCCTTTGCAGCTTACTTGACACAGAACAGTATCAGAAAGAGACCACAATGGCACAACAATCTTTCTATACCAATTCATGACAAGCATCATATCCTAGTGCCCATAATATAATCTTGTTACTCTAACCTGGCCAAGATTTTCGTCCTTTTGCAGCTTATTTCATGCAGCTCAGTGTCAGAAAGAGAATACAATGGCTGAACATCCTTTCCATACCATTTCTTCATGACAAGCATCATAACCCAGTGCTAATGTACTCTTACAGCTCAGCGTTCATGATGGAGAGATCGCAGTTTTAGGACAAGTCAGTGGAGAAAGACTATAATTGCACAGTGCTCCGTGTGTTTCCTCCTCCATGCTATGTTTTAATGGGAAATCCATGACTAATATTGTTCATTATAATTTCCTTAACTGCCATGTATTTAGCAACAGTATTCGACCCACCACGAGAAACATGTTTACATTTGCTTAGAAAGTGATATTCCTTTCCTGGCAGTTTTCTCCTCCTTGTTTTTTGTTTCACTGATGGATTGATTGATTGTGTGTGTGTGTGTGTGTGTGTGTGTGTGTGTGTGTGTGTGTGTGTGTGTGTGTGTGTGTGTGTGTGTGTGTGTGTGTGTGTGTGTGTGTGTGTGTGTGTGTGTGTGTGTGTGTGTGTGTGTGTGTGTGTGTGTGTGTGTTTTCCAGTATGAACAACACGATAACTTTCCTTCTATAACCAACACTCCACAATTCATTACACCAAGTTAACAATACCTTACACACGAATACCACAACACAGACACTTAACAATTTCGTATCTGGCTGGTACACTGACAACTGATGGAAGGGCTGTGACACCTTTGGCCAGGTAATCCGTTAATCCGGAATTTTATAAGATGTTTGACTGAGTGTTGTGAGGAATGGCTCTCTCGATTTTATCAATGTCCATTTTGCGTAATTTATTCATTTCCTACTCCCACTGTCACACATTCAGCGTTATCAATGTCTGTCTTGCGTCATTTCTTTATTTCTTACTCTCACTGCCACACCCACGCCCAGACCAGCAGACTGAGCCGTTCCCACAACACATAAGATACTGGCAGATGTAGCGTTACTTATGTACCATCTTATGTTTTATACGGGCGTCATTTGTACACTCAAGTGACTCAACCATCAACGTCCTCTCGCAGTGCACTTTTACCTCTTCCATCTGATAACGTCTCTTACAGGAAAAGGACGCCTTCACGTGGTGGCACCGATATAACTAGGTGGTTCTATTACGTGGTTATTGAAACGTCCCTCATTTCCCTTTTCTATCTCCCAAAAAGGGGATGGTGCACAGCAGGGCAGTTTAAGCCTGTAATCCACAGTGTTTACATTTCTGATGGACCTGCGCCTACAACAACGCCAGCGGCAACAACAACAGCAACAACAACAATAGCCGCAGCAGCAGCAACAACAAAACAACAACAACTACTCCTACTACTGCTGCTGCTGCTGCTGCTGCTATTACATATACTACTACTACGGGTTTTATTCTTGGTGCCACCCGATGATTTTATTCAACTTAAGAAGGCCCTTTTGGTAGTACAGGGTGAGTCAGAAGTCTGGAGACACAGGGGAAAAAGATGAATGGTTTCTCTCTATGGGTTATTCCTCCCCCCTCCCCCCTTCCCCTTTCTCTCATCATCGTCATCACCTCGGAGTTTTACGTGCGCGAATCCCAATACCATAATCGCGTTTTCATCGTACGAAAGCATGGGTATTATATTGAGAGAACGGCTGAAATTTTGCATTATGTTCACGGATCTCTCCCGTTACCCAAAAGCTAACATCTCCTTCCCCTGCCCACCATGGGAAGATGCAAGTGCGATTTTGAGTCAGGATAATATATGATGGCCATTCTTCGAAGAGTACTATAATTATCAACAACAAAATCTGTAAAGAGCATCAATTAAGCAATTTTCGCCATCTGCAAGGCCAGGGAAACGGAAATCAAATGGTAGACAGCCACTGCCCCGTATCTCTCCCGTTGTTTACGTCCCTGACTAAATTTCAAGTTTTGTATCTTTGCCATGCCTGGTCAAAGTGGCATCTACAGCATTTGGTGAGTGCATCTGGAATATCACCCTTAGCTATATGTCATTTCTTGCTAGGAATCAGGAACTCTAAAATTTCTTGTACTGCCACGTGGTTATTTCCCCTGAAGTTTATCTCTTTTGTCCTATCTCCATAAACTTTACGAATTACTGCTGACTGACAGTTATGTCAAACTCCATGTAGGTTGTAATGTGAAGGTTCTAAAGTACATTCATTACGACAAATATACCGTAGTTGAATGTGCTGTCTAAATCAAATGTACTGAGCATGGAGGGATTCAGTCAAAGGCTTTTCGTCTCATCAACTCCCTTCCTCTTACAGACTTTCTTCAACCTCTGTCTCTTCGCCGCATCTTTATCTCTCTTCTATAGTTTTTTCAATGGTCTCAAACTCTGAACTGTCTGCTTGTATTCCCCCCCCCCTCCTATATGGCAGGCACGTAGCAACCGTCTGGCAGCAAACTCTCTAATGCAATACTTCGTAGTTAACCGATAGTCCCAGTCCTTCATGTAGGCAACAGGTCAACTCTGGAACTATCTTTATAATTTCTTCTGTCTATGACCACCAGCCTTTTAAACGGATAATGTCCAGGCATCTCGAAATGAACAGTCTTGATTTTTTTTTCTTGGAGGGAACATTCCTGGGCTTCAAGGCTTTGAATCCTTCTACCTTACATAAAAAAAAAAAAAAATGTTTGCATGCTTTTGGCTGAAGTGGAATTCCTGTCAAAGCACACAGGCAGATATTCTGACTATTACATAATTATCAACGAGAAAATCTACAAACAGCAACACATGTATCATCCCATGGTGCGTCTGTCATCAAAGCATCAACAAAGCAATCTTCTACATTTGCAGAGTCAAAAAAAAAAAAAAAAAAGTCCAAATGATTCTTTAGCCACTGGTCTACGTCACTGTTTTTGCCTGTATATTCCCCTCTTAAGACAAATTTTTGTATCTTTCGCCACCATGCCTGGCCTAAACGGAATGTGGTGAGTGCATCTGGGAATCTCTCTCTTGGAACAGTGTACATGAGGAATTAAAAATCACCGTGTATCACTGACGCTGGTAGTTGCAGATTTCTTGCAGAACAAATGTCAGCTAAGTAACTCCACATAGTTCTATAAAGGAGTTCCGATCTGCCTGACAAAGGAACATATAGAATAAAATGTCCATTCCGAACGCTATGTCTAGTGCACAGATGACAGTAAATTGGAAAACCCCTGAAAGCTCCATCACCACAAGATCCTCCAAAATGAGTTCATCGAATATCATTGACTATAGTCTCACCAATCTAAAACCAAGGTTTGGGTGGGGTCTGGTGCTGGGTGCAGCCATGCCATACTTCCTAAACGAGCGATGAGTAGATTCTGTTATATATGTAATAGGCATCACAGATAGGTACACACATACTAATACAATATAAACGTAAGTATTCTAGCATATCAAAGGAAGGTAAACTTGTAATGCATATGGCTCTTGTACATCAATAAAGAAACGTGGCATACATATTTTACAGTGGTGCTGAAAAAAATGTAGTTACTTTTACCGACTTTCACGG
>NC_136973.1:7527101-7627101 GCF_032717465.1 Coenobita brevimanus | reverse complement strand
AAAGGGGGGAAAGGAAGAGAGGGAGGCAGAAGCTATATACACGGGGCAATGGGAGAAGAGGGAGAGGGGATGGGAGGAAGGAAACAGGGAAGGGGGAAGTAGGGATACAGTATTAAAGCCCAGAGATAGATAGATAGATAGACAGATTAGATAGATAGATATATAGATAGATGAGAGAGAGAGAGAGAGAGAGAGAGAGAGAGAGAGAGAGAAAGGTATGTGGAGGGGGCAAGGCACCTTCACTACATCACCTACGCATTTATCCTTCCCCCCCCTCTCTCTCTCTCTCTCTCTCTCTCCTTACCTCTTTCCCTTGTTCCTGGCACGTCCCCTCGCCGCTCCTCTCGTTCACTCCTTTCCCATCCCCACCTTTCCTTCACCGACTCTCCTTGTCCGTCTCCCTCTCGCACTCCCTTTCCACTGCTTATCCCTCCCCCTCTCCTTCCTTAGTTTCCCTCAGTGTCTCAGCCCTGCTTTCCCTTTCCTTCTGTCCTTTCTCATCTCCCCTCCCTCCCTCCCTCTCTCTCTTCCTCTATATTTATTACCTCTCCCTGCCTTACTCTTTCCTCTTTCTCCCCCACCCTTTTCCCTCTCCTCTTTCCCCCCATCGTCATCTCTCCCTGACCCTCTCCCCAGTAACTCCTCTCCATCAAGTCTATATATTATTTCCATGCTCTCCTAGCCCCTCCTCCACTCCCCTTCCCTCCCCACCTCTCCCCCACCTATTATCCCCCCCCTAATCCTTGTTTACAACTTCTCTGCCTCTTCTTCCCTCTTCCCCATGTACACACTCTACCCTGTCCTCCCCATCTTTCTTGTGTTCCCCCTCTCTCCCTTTTTACATGAGAACATTAGAATAGAGGATAACTGCACTAGGCCGATTAGCCCATTCTAGGTAGCTCCTAAAACAATGATTAAACTACTATAATACGGCAAGGGTAGCAAAGAAAAAGGCACCCCCCTCCCCATTAAACCCTTCAACCCGAAACTGGCAGGAAAAAGTGAGAAGGAACACCAAACAGTATAGAAAAACTGGAGTGGACATTTTACTGGAAAGTACGAAAGGAGAAAAGAGACTATCATAGTAATACCAAAAAAGGAAAAATAATGAATTAATAACTACGACGAGTTCTTGATCCCATCGTTACCTGTCACAATGCTTATGTAGCCAATGCTGAAACTCGCGACGGAAGGAGCAGCAACTACGGTACATCATTCGGTAGATTCTCTCACCCTGTTCCTATAATTCTCCTCAATTCTTCCTCTTCTCCCCCTCCCCATCCCCACCCTTTCCCCTCCCCTTCCTCAGCCCCTCCCCCTTCCCTTTCTCCCCACTCTCCCTCACTCTTCTGTTTACCCCTCCCTCATCCATTGTTTATTACCTGCCCCTCGTTCTCCCTTTCCCTCTCCCTCACCCACTCCCTCCTCTCCTCCCACCTCTCGACAATCCCCCTCTCTCTCATTCCCGATCTTCATATCTCTCTTCCTCTCCTCTCCCTTCTCTCTCTCTCCTCCTTTCCTCCCTCCGCCTCTCCCTCACTGTCTTCCCCTCACCATTTGTTTATTGGTTCTACCTTCCTCCCTTCCTCTTGCCACTTCCTTTCTTCCAAGCTAGGCTATCTTCATCCCTTCCTCCCCCCCCCCTCTCTCTCACACACACACACACACACACACACACACACACACACTCTCTCACTCACGCAGACACACACACACACACACACACACACACACACACACAATGTACTCGAGCTGAAGGTGTGACAAGGTGGGGTGGAATCGGATCCAGAATGAGGCAAACAACTATCACTACTGGATGAGCGGTACTGCTGGCTTCGTAACACCATTTTCTAAGCGATTTATTAGGCCTGTTGCACTTTGCCCTTCTCTTTTATGATGTCTGTTTATATATTTAGTACAGACATAGACTGCATTAATAACACACCGTCAAAGTGGTTATTTAGGTGTAATGTGCGGAATAAATCACTGAGGAGAAGGTGTTACGAAATATCCAATGTTTTAATAGGACTCATTCACTTGTCATGCAAACCTTCCAAATTCTCTCCATAAGCTCTGAATAATACGGAGGCATGTTGTATAGTTAGGCTGGGTTAGGTGAAATGAGGTTGGGCTCGGTTGGGTTAGGTTGGGTTAGGATATGTTGGGTTAAGTTAGGTATGCTTAGGTCAGGTTAAGTTAGGTTAGGTTAGGACAGGTTGACTGGGGTGTGATTAGACGATTGAGTTAAGGCAACATTAAAATTGTGTAGGATAGGCGAGGTTAGGTTAGGTTAGGTTAGGTTTGGTTACTTAAGTCAGGCTGCAAAAGGTTTAAAGTATAATTGGTCTGATCAGATTATTTCAGGTTATGTTAGGTAAAGTAAGGCTAGTTAAGGTAAGGTGGGGTTTAAGTTAGTTTAGGTTTGATTAAGTTCTGTTAGTTTAGGTTTGTCTCTGTTAGATTAAGTACAGAAGGGAAAGGAAAGGTAAGGTGAGGCAAGGGAAGGGAAGGGAAGGGAAGGGAAGGTAAGGCAAGGTAAGGTAAGGCAAGGCAAGGTAAGATAAGGTAAGATAAGGTAAGGTAAGGTAAGGTATGGTAAGGTAAGGTAAGGTAAGGTAAGGTAAGGTAAGGTAAGGTAAGGTAAGGTAAGGTAAGGTAAGGTAAGGTAAGGTAAAGTATGGTATGGTATGGTATGGTATGGTATGGTAAGGTAAGGTAAGGTAAAGTATGGTATGGTAAGATAAGGTAAGGTAAGGTAAGGTAAAGTAAAGTATGGTATGGTATGGTATGGTTAGGTAAGGTATGGTTAGGTAAGGTATGGTTAGGTAAGGTATGGTTAGGTAAGGTATGGTAAGGTAAGGTAAGGTAAGGTAAGGTAAGGTAAGGTAAGGTAAGGTATGGTAAGGTAAGGTATGGTAAGGTAAAGTTAGGAAACATCAGGATAGGCTAGATTAGATTAGGTAGTTAGATTCAGTAAGGTTAGTTTAGGTTAGCCTCTGTTAGATTAGGTGATGTAAAGTGGTTGTGATGGTGTGTGGAAGTAAATATCCCAATGAGTCCAACAGCCAATGTCAGGTGAATGAAACTGGGGTGGGGGAGAGGTTGGTATGTGGGGAGGGGAGGGTGTGGGGGTGAAGGGTGTTGGAGGAGGTGAAAAAGGGGTGTGGGGGTGTAGGGAGAGGAGTGCGGAGGGCAGTGGAAATATATGAAACTGGGTTGGAGGAGAGGCTGGGATGTGGGGAGGGGAGGATGTGGGGGTGAAAGGGAGACGGAGGGGAAGAAAAAGGGGTGTGTGGGGATATAGAGGGGTGTGGAAATATGTGAAACTGGGGTGAGAGAGAGGCTAGCATGTGGGGAGGGGAGGGGTGTGGGGATGAAGGGGGTGAAGAAGGGGGTTGCAGACGGGTGTGGTGACGAATGAAACTGGGGTGTGGGTGAGGTTGGCATGTGGGGAGGGAAGGTGGTGTGGGAGGAAAGGGGGATGATGAAGGGAGTAAAGAGGGGAATGAGGGATAAAAGAGGGATGGAGGGAGTGAAGGAGAGGTGTGGAGTGGAGGTGAAGAAGGGTGTGTGGGGTGCAGAGAGGTGTGGAAATGAATGAAAGTGAGATGGGGGAGAGGCACGCAGGTGGGGAGGGAAGGGGTGTGGGGGTAAAGGAGAGAATGGAAAGGGCGAAAAAGTGGATGTGTGGGATGCTTGGGTATAGAGGGGTATGGAAGAGACTAATACTGAGGGGAGGGGGGACGGAAGGGGAGGGTGTGGGGGTAAAGGAGGGCTGAGAGGGTGCGTGGGGGTGAAGGGGGGGACAGGGTGAATGATACTGGGTTGAGGTGGGTGAGGCCGGAATTTAGGCGGTGTGTGTGTGTGTGTGTGTGTGTGTGTGTGTGTGTGTCAGGGGAGTGAAGAATGTGGATGTGGACGTGTGAAGACATGGGTGTGAGGGGTGTGGAGGGGGTGTGGGAAAGGGGGAGGGAGGGAGGGACTGGAGGGGTGTGTGGGGTGAATGAAAATGGTGAGGCATGCGTGTAGGGAGTGACAGGAAGTAAGGTGCTGGGAATGAGGAGAGGGGAGTGGGGGTGAAGATGGGGTGTGGGAGGGAAAAATGGATGGATGAGGTGAGGGAGTTGGGTTGGGTGGGGGTGAGGATCGGGTGAAAGATGGGATGTGGAGAGTTAGACTATGGGAGGGTATGAGGGATGTGTGGAGATAAAGCAAAATAAGGTGAGTAGGATGAGGCAGTGTGTGTGTGGCCGAGTCGGTAGAGAGGTGGTCTGCTGTCCTAATGCACGCGGGTTCAAATCCTTATTGGGGCAGGGATCGTTTTAAAGACTCCGAATTTCGTTAAAGTAGATATTAATGATTTTACCCACCGACATGTCGTAAAAACACCTCCGTTAACACCGATACTGTCCTGTATGACTCAGCCCTACCATGTATCCAATATGGACGGTGGGTGTTAGCGCCAAAGTGGTGGCGTGAAAGTGTACAGTACAGTACGTTGGAGGACTGCTGGGAATCAAGGAACGGACTGTTAAAGTCTATGCCCAGAGTCAGAGGAGTAAAAAAAAAAAAAAAAAAAAAAACTAGATGTATTTTTCTTGTTGTGGTATACAGTATTTGAGTTTGCTCCTTGTTGTGGAGAGAGAGAGAGAGAGAGAGAGAGAGAGAGAGCGCACCCAACCACAACCTGTCCACTGCCACTCCTACCTCACCGGAACTGGCTTTTGCTCCTCTCCCCTCCCCTCCTTACTCTTCCTACTCCCTCTTCTCTTTTTATCTTTCTCCTCTCTTTACATTCTCCCCTTGCCCTGCCCCCTCCTTGCTCTATCTTTATGCTTTCCTCCCTCTTCTTTTTAAATCCACTTTCGTTCCTCTTGTTCCTTCCTCATCTCTTCCCTCTTCCTCTTACTTTACCCCTTGTCTCTCCCACCTCTTTTATCCTGTCCTTCCCTCTTCTCTTCTCCTCATTCCTTCCCTGGTTTCTCCTGTTCTCCCCTCCTCTCTTTCATTCTTCTCCTTCCTTTTCTCTTCCTCCTCCTCTCCTCCCTCCTTCACCCTCTTTTCTCAGCTTCCTCCTCCTTCTCCTCTCCCTCTCTTCTCCTCCTACTTCCTCTCAACTCCACCTTTCTCCTCCCTTCTCCCTGTTTTCTCTATTCCTGTTTCCTTCCCTCCTACCTTCTTTTCTTCTTCCTCCTTCTCCTTTCTGTCTCCTCTCCTCGCCCATTATCTCCCTTCTTTCTTTCTATGCCTCCTTCCTCCTTCTTTTTTCTTTCCTTTCTTCCTTCTCCTCCGCCTCCTCTCTTCTCTTTCTTCCTCCTCCCCTTCTTTTTCCTCTTCCTCTCCTTTATCTTCCTTCCTCCTCTCCTTCATTCTCCTCCACCTCTCCTCTCGATTTTAAATAGAGAAGTAATGAAGGAGATAAGAAAAGCAAAGAGAAGTTATGAAATTAAGGTTGCTAGTGAATCAAAAGAAAACCCCAAGGGTTTTTATCAAATGTACCGTACGAAAAATAAAGATAGGATAGGACCACTGAGAACAGAATCAGGTGACATTACCAGTGAAGATAAAGAAATGTGCTCCATCCTAAATAATTATTTCATATCAGTATTCACCAAGGAAAATCTAGACCTGGTCCCTCAAGCAGCAAATATTTACGATGAGAATACGGAAAATGTTCTTAGTAAAATAACCATTAGTAAGGAGGACGTATTGAAAGAAATTAATAAGTTAAAACCTCAAAAATCGCCAGGTCCGGACGATATATATGCAAAAATTATAAAAGAAACCAAAGAAGAATTATGTCAGCCACTTTTAACGTTATTTAATGACTTTAAGTTCAGGAGAAGTTCCCGAGGCGTGGAAGACCGCAAACGTAGTGCCCATCTTTAAAAAGGGTGATAAATTAGCTGCGTCGAATTATCGTCCGATAAGTCTAACGTCAATAGTAGGAAAAATGTTAGAGTCAATTTTGGCAAATAAGATCAGAGAACACTTAGAAAGATTTAATCTTTTAAACGAAAGTCAGCACGGATTCAGGCAAGGACGATCCTGCCTCACAAACTTGTTGTCATTCTACTCGGAGGTCTATGAGGCAGTAGATGGCGATAAAGCTTACGATGTTATTTATCTGGACTTCAGTAAAGCTTTTGATAGGGTCCCACACGAAAGGTTAGTTAGAAAGGTTCGAGCACACGGTATAGACGGCGATATCTTAAAATGGATAGAATCCTGGCTGAAAGGACGAAAGCAGAGAGTATTAATAAATGGAACTAAGTCGGACTGGGGATTAGTAACTAGCGGTGTACCACAGGGTTCAGTACTCGGTCCCTTATTATTTATTATATATATATAAATGATCTAGACTTAGGAGTCAATAGCAGCGTCAGCAAATTTGCCGACGATACAAAAATAGGGCGTATCATTAACTCGACTGACGATTCCCATAACTTACAAAGAGATCTCGATACATTGTCCAAATGGTCTAAAACTTGGCAAATGGAATTTAACGTTGAAAAATGTAAAGTACTTAACGTAGGCAAGACCACTGGAGATACTAAATACAGCTTAGATAACAAAGAAATTAGCAAATCGGAATGCGAGAGAGATCTAGGAGTTATGATTAGTAACGACCTTAAACCAAGGCAACAGTGTATAAATGCGAGAAATAAAGCAAATAGGGTCCTAGGATTTATTTCGAGAAGCGTGAGCAATAGATCATCTAAAGTAATACTGAAACTTTATCTAGCATTAGTAAGGCCACATTTAGACTACGCAGTACAATTTTGGTGTCCTTACTATAGAATGGATATTAATTCGTTAGAAAATGTACAGAGAAGAATGACAAAAATGATACATGACGTCCGGAACCTGTCATATGAAGACAGACTGAAAAGACTAAGTCTGCATTCGCTAGAGAGGCGTAGAGTAAGGGGAGATTTAATTGAGGTGTTTAAGTGGATGAAGGGTATAAATAAGGGAGATATTAGCAAGGTATTTAAAGTGAGCATACAGGATAGAACTAGAAATAATGGTTTCAAACTAGAAAAATTCCGTTTCAGAAAGGAAATCGGTAGAAATTGGTTTGGTAATAGAGTAGTAGACGAATGGAATAAGCTACCTAGTAAAGTAGTTGCTGCCTCTTCCATTGAGAGTTTCAAGCATAGGCTAGATAAGCATATGACTAATAAGGGGTGGAAATAGAAAAAAGAAAATCTTATAACCAATACTAATTCATAATTTTTCCTTTTCAGGTTACACTATGATAGTCTCTATTCTCCTTTCACACTTTCCTGTAAAATGTCCACGCCAGTTTTTCTATACTGCGTGGTGTTCTTTCTGACTTTTTCCTGCCGGCTTCGGCTGGAGGGTTTGGAGGGCGGGGGAGAGCCTTCTTCTTTGCTATCCTTATCTCATTCTAGTAGTTCAGTTACTCTTCTAGGAGCTGCCTAGCATGGGCCAACCGGCCTACTGCAGTTATCCTCTCTTCTTATGTTCTCCACACCCAATCTCCTCCTCCTCTTCCTTACTACTTTTTACTTCCCTCCTCTCTTCTCTCCTCCCTTCCTTTCTCTTTCCCTTCTTCCATCTCCTCCCCCTGCCTCCTCTTCTCCCTCTCTTCATTCTTCCTCTTCTCATTTCTTCCTCCTCCTCATGTATCCTCCTCTTCTTTCTCCTCCTTGACCCCTCCTTTTCTCTTCCCTCGCTTCTCATCTTCCCCCCCTCCCCACCGTTCTCCTTACCTCTTCTCTTAATTTTCCTCCTCCCCCTCTCCTCTTCCTCCCCTTCCTCTTCCCTGTGCATACTACTTTTCCCTCCACCAGTAGCAGAAGGTCAACTGGTCTACTTAATAGGCTACTAGGTCCCCCCCCCCTTTTTTTTCATGTTGTATGGTAGTGAGACCTGGGCAGTAATCGAAGAGGATACTCGTAAGCCCAGACGTAAAGAAATGACAATGATCAGGGTGACGTGCAGTGCGTCCTTGAATGCACGGCCTGGGGGGCTAGAAGAGTTGAGAGAAAGGATGGGCCTGGAGTGTATTGGTGTTGTGATAAGGAGGGGTAGATTGTGATGGTGTGGGTATGATGAAAGGACGGAGGATGACAACTGGGTGCGGGAAATGAGAAGTGTGAACTTCAGGGGTAGGGTTGGGAGAGGCAGACCAAAAAAAGCCTGGGACGAGGTCAAAGATTGTGATCTCAGGGATAAGGGACTGAATAGGGGGGCTGCCAGAGATCGAGCAGCGTGGAGAGTCGCCTTTAGGTGGCCAAGGTCGACGTGTGCAAGTATGCTGGAGTCTTTATGAACGATACGATACGTGCCCCTTGATTCCAATGGCGTATATTTCATTCAATATTTGCTAATTCCATGCGATTTTATTCGGACTTGGTGAGACTTTTATTGAACCAAAGGTGTCAGATGAACCCTTAAAGAGAGAGAGAGAGAGAGAGAGAGAGAGAGAGAGAGAGAGAGAAGAAAGAAAAACTCCTCTCACTACAACATATCCTTCGTTGAAATAAATCATAAATAAACATATAATTCTCTTTTATTCTTTAACCATTTTTTCCCCACCCCTTCAATACTGTGACCTATTATTCATTTTGATCAAGCCATCATCAGACGAATTTACTCACTTTAGGTGGGATGGCTACTACCGGTAGTAAAGGGGTTAACAAAGGCTACTAGTATTACCTAACCTCTCCAGTTCAGTCTTTCCTCAGCGGAATAAAACCGTCTAGAAAAGGAAACTCGGAAAACACCAAACGATTTTAATCTATTTTAGGAGGGATATCTAGTAGTGAAGGAGTTAATGAAGGATATTATCCAATCCTCCTACGGTATACTCCATTTCACCGAGTCTGGCACCAACAGTGATGTCCTCAACACCTATAGCACTGATAAAGGTCCTCTGTACTGGATGTACCTTTTTGTATTGCCTTTATACTATATTTTCAAGAAAATGAATAGAGGTTCACCTAGTGCAGGGGATGTACATCAACACCACATGCGTTGACGACATCAATGATGGTGCCAAACTTGGTGAAATGGAGTATACAGTAGTTCAAAATCTCTCCTAAGCTGAGTAAAATTGCCTGGAAAATTAAATACTCATAGAATCCATATAAAGAAGAAATAAATGTCACTGTATTAAAATGGAAAGTAGAATAAAATGGTCTGGTTGCGGCAAATATGTATCAAAAGACGTCACGGAGGGAAAAAATACTCCAAATCCTTACTGGACAAACTGCTGTAATCTAGGATACTACTGTAATATTCACTAACTTTCTATTATGCCACCAAAGCACCTGATCTTGTGCTGAAAGTAGTTAATCTTATCAGGCTCTCTTTCGTAGCGGGTTACTGTATTGTGGAGCTACAGTGCTACCTTGTTCTGCCACTATGCTGCGTGAAATAAGTTGGAACATGACAAATATCTGGGCCAACTTAAGGTAAAAGGTGTATTGGAGTGTTTTTTGTTGCCATACCTCATACCTGCCACCTCCCTCCTTCCTCTTCCCTCCACCTTGCACCATGTAGACCTTGGTATGGTCAGAGGGGAGGGGAGAGCAGGGGAGGGGAGAGCAGGGGAGGGGAGAGCAGGGGAGGGGAGGGGGAGGGGGAGGAGTAAGGGCAGAGTGTTCAGTGCAACATGCCGGGGTGGGCTGCCCTGCCAAGTATGAGCGTAGAATTTCAGACCAGCTCTGTCATACATTTTATTACGGGGTACCAACATGTCATTATATGTACAGTATGTATACCTCTCTCTCTCTTTCTCTCTCTCTCTCTCTCTATGAATATATGTATGTATCTATGCATATATATACATCTATCTCTCTATCTATATAGTGGAAGGTATTGTTTTGTGAATGTATGCTGTAAATTGTTAGCAAAGACTTACAACCAAAGCAACTGTATAACCGTGCAAGAAATAACGCAACCAGGGTCCTAGGATTTATTACCAAAAGACATTTAAAGTGACATTACAGCTTCATGTTGCAGTAGTAAGGCCACATTTAGATTATGTCGTGAATTTTGGTGCCCGTATATAAATTCCTTTAAAAACGAGCGAAGAAGAATGACAAATAATTATATACTCTACTCGGGATTTTTCGTATGAAGACTGACTGAAAAGGTTAAAGTTGCACTCACTACAACGGCACAGAGTAAAGGCAGACTTAATTGAGGTGTCTAAGTGGATGAAGAGAATAAATGAGATATTAGCAAGGTCTTGAAAGAGAGCATACAGGACAGAACTAGAACTAATGGTTTCACACTAGATAAATTACGTTTCAGAGAGGAGCGAGACAGAAACTGGCTTGGTACAGGGTAGTGGATGAGTGGAATAATCTTCCTCGTGAAGTACATGCTGTCCCTTCCACGGAGAGTTGTCTTTTCTTCCTCTGTTACCGGTATGTTATTAAAAAAAATGACAAAGGTTGGATATAGAAATTATTCCATTCACAAATTTACTTTTCCCCTTTCAGGTTTCACTACAACAGACTTTATTACTCCTTGCGTCCCTTCCTATAAAGCTTCCTCGTCAGTTTTTTTATATATTCCTTCTCACTTTTTATTGCCAGTTTTGCTCTGAGGTTTGGTAGGCGGGGGAGGGCCAGTCTCTTTGCTATTCCTATTCTATTTTAGTAATCTAGTCACTCTTCAAGGAGCTGCCTGCCATGGGCCATCGCTTACTGCAGTTATCCTCGTTTCTTTGGTCTTGCGTTCTCGTCTCCCAAATACCCCTCTGTCCCTCCCTTACTCCCTTCTCACACACCCCTCCCTCCCTTTTTCCCCTCTTACGCACCTCTCCCTCTCTCCCTCCTTCACTTCAAACTTCTCTCCCACAGTAGTCTCTACACTGTGTTCTCTCCCATACACCCCTCCCTCTTCCCCCATCCTTCCTTCTATGTCATACACACTCCTCCCTCCCTCCCTCCTGCCTCTCTCCCTCCCTACCCTTCCTCCTCCCCCCTCCCCTCCGTTTCTACCTTCTCTCCTCCCTCCCAACCTCACCTGGTTCCCAACATATTCAGTTTCCCATTTTCCTCCTTGGCATACATCCAAACACATACACACACACACACACACACACACACACACACACACACGAGAGAGAGAGAGAGAGAGAGAGAGAGAGAGAAACCTCGCACGACATCGACCTTACTATCCCGTTACCCACCTCCTCACCCCTCTCGCCCCCTCACTCCCCCATCTCTCTCTCTCTCTCTCTCTCTCTCTCTCTCTCTCTCTCTCTCTCTCCAGTTTACTACCAACAAACAACACACTACCACTTTCCTAAACTCACTCTCTAACTCTCAATCTCACACAGTTTTTCTCATTCACCTTTTCTCAGTTTCATCTCGCTTCAATTCTCTCTCTCACATTACTCTCACATTTACGTTTCTTTCACTCACATTCTCTCACCTCCCCAAACTCACTCTTGCTCTCTCCACCTCACTCACATTCACATTTCACTCAGACTTCTCTTTCACTTTCTACTATTTCAAATTTCCCCGCATCCTTCTCACTTACACTTTCTCACATTCTACTAATTTGCTGTACAATCTCTTATATTCTAGTGACTCACATTCCCCCATATTCCTCACACCCACATTCACTTACATAGTCGCTGCTCTCTCACTCTCTCTCTCTTACACACACACACACACACACACACACACACACACACACACACACACACACACACACACACACACACACACACACACACACACACACACACACACACCCAACCCACCCACACCCACACCAGCACCCTCCCACCCACCCCCACCAACCAACCCACCCACCAACAAACTCACCCCCCCCCACACACACATTCCTCTTTCTCACATTCCCTCACTCACACCTGCTCACCTCACATAACCACATTCCTGAAGGTCTATATAAATCTTCCTTATTTACCTGTACACATTCTTCGTCCAGGTAAGGTAAGGTATACTATTTTCATATTAACTTGGATTAAAATTGCCATCTCTCCATCTTGAATAATGAATTTAACAGTAGGGTGGCACTAGAATATGATGCTAGTCACGAAGAAGTGCAGTGGAAAGGATATAGAGCCATAGCATTGAGTCACTCTGCCACTAAATTGTAACAAGAGATTAACACTAGAATATGATGCTAGTCACGATGAAGTGCAATGGAAGTGATGCAGAGCGGTAACATTCCACTCTGTCAGTGAATTGTGGCGCGATGAACACAGAATATGGTGCTAATCACGAAGAAGTGCTGTGGAATGGATGTAGAGACGTAGTATTGTCTTATTCTGCCACAGAGCTAGCTTACGTGAAAAAAGCTGTAAAAGGTCGAAAATCTTGGTCAAGTTAAGATGAAGGAAATATAGGTTAGGTTATTCGCTTTTACCTTCTTACTCTTACCGATTCCTACCTTATAATATGCCGGGTTCGATTCCCGGCATATTGGTAAATTCTCTGATGATTTTTCCTGTGTAAAAATACAGGTTCTCTCTTCATTCTGACTTGCCGTAAGTGCCTGGGATAGATTAAAAGCATCTACTTGCCCGAGTGCCAGGGGGTTAACTCATCCTCTTCATGCCCACAGTGGGGGCGGAGGGACGTTGGTTACAAGATTGTGACAACGTGAGTTAACTTTTACCTGGTCGTGGTGTAGTGGTATGCTGCCTGGCTCTCACCTGAGAGTCCCTGTTCGATTCCTGGCATATTGGTAATTTCTCTGATGATTTTTCCTCTGTAAGAATACAGGTTCTCTCTTCATTATAATACTTTACATTTAACTGCCAGCTTACACCACCTTGCACACTGTTCTCTATCTTACTATTCCACACACACACACACACACACACACACACACGAATGTTAAAGGTTACATGACATTACGAACCTGACTGTTTTGCAGAAGTACAATTAGGTGAGAACAATTAAGAAAAGTAGGCGCGCACACATACACACACACACACACACACACACACACACATACACACACACACACACACACACAAACACACACACACACACACACACACACACACACACACACACACACTTCACCCCACAACCCACACACACACTTCACCCCACAACCCACAATTATTCTTACTTATTGTCTGCAACTTTTTACACCTCCCACTCTCCTGCGCTCCACTAAATACCGTATGTCTCCTTCAGTCTGTCACCAATGAAGTCTGTTTTTCACCTGACGGAACTGGTCCACAGCATTTAAATTAAGCTGTGGTTGCATGAAAATCGATAAGCCTTCGTTGTGAGGGAGGAATGAGTCACCCTAGTCACTATTCAAATCGATCCTCCAATCTGACTACCCTTGGCCATCGACTGAACTGAAGGGGGTTAGGGATCTTTGCCATATTAGAACACATGCACTACAACGCAGCCTCACGTTAGTCGCCTAGTCACAGGTCATTCCCACCCACCCCCACCACATCACCCGTGCCACTCACGCATATAGGTGTCAGTAGGGTAGGGCAGATGCAAGGTACAATAAAACAGACGACAGCGATGGTATACAGCCGTGTGGTAAAGGGTACATTGTAGAGATGTTACAGACAGCGAGTACAAGGACGTTATGAGGAGAGCAGGACAGATACAAGGCACACACGGTGAAACAGAAGATTGTGAATGAAAACAGTGGTACGATAAAAAGTAGTCATGGAAGAGATAGCAAGGAATAGACGGTGAAGTAGGGGATAGTGATAGGAGACCGTGGTAGCGAGAAGGTTAGCTGTTTGACTGCTGCGGACCGGCTTTAGCTTCGGAGTGTCCATTACATAAGGTCAGTGACAGTCAGTGGAATCCTAACCCACGTCAGAGAGTCATCCGAACATGAGGCCAATACGGTACCAAACCAACCAAGCTCCAGAGTCGATTCCCCCCACCCCTCCGCTCCCTACTCTGCACTTACCCCCATTCCACACCCCCACCCTCCACTTCCTACCACTACCACCCCCATTCACCCTGCACCACGAGCAAGGCCACACACGTCTGAGAATAGTAGCTAGCAGCAGGGAGGGAGGGAAGTAGGTAGGTTTGTAGGCAAATAGACAGGTGGGTAAGTAGGTATGTAAAGAAGCTAAGTAGGTACAGCATGTATGTATGTATGTAGGTGGGTAGTAGGTAGGTAAAGCAGGCAGGTGGGTACAGCAAGTAGGTAGGTAGGTAAGCATGGGGGAGAGAGATAAGTAGGTAGGGTGGTTGGCTGGTAGGTAGTAGGCCAACAGGTAGGTAAGGAGGCAGGTACCTGGTAGGTACTAAAGAAACGGAGGTAAGGAGACAGGCAGGTACAAGAAAATGGAGGTACCGTAGGTGGGTAGGGAGGTAGGGAGGGAGAAGCAATTAGTGAACCATCGACAAAAACTCAGCACGTAAATGAAACTGTGGCGGTGTGGTGGTACTGTCACTGCTGTCTTACTCTGTCGTCGCCAGCACTCACTCTCACCTTTAGTTACGGTATTTTATTTTCCCTACAGCACGTTCGCTCTAACCTGACGGACTTCCCTTACCCCCTCCAGCTCGACTGATGGCCAGGTATACGTAGACTGGAGGTTCGGCTTAACTAGTAACCAAGGAGATTCATTTCTACTTCATAATCAAGGTTCATTTAATTCATGCAAACACGACAATGTTCTGGGCCCGTATTCTTGTCGGTTATGGAAACTCCCTAACACCTCTCCCTAAGCTATTCATTTTGTTTATTACATTTTGCCGTCCTCTTCTGTTAGGCAAATCATTCTAATATCACCACACTCTGCATAAATAACATACACAATTACACTAGCCAGGTGTATCTAAAGCCAAATCGCTAAGGAAGAGGTGCCAAAAATAAATCGCTAAGGAAGAGGTGCCAGGGAGCTTCCTTGATCGATAAGAATTCGCCTCCATGATGTGCGAGTGGCTTAGTTCCGTCAGATGAAAACACCCAAATAGTGACAGTAAAGACAGGTAAACAAACACAGGTCAACTGCCTCTGTGGTGGGCCTGTCACTTCCCCTGCCAGGATAAACACTGGGACTGGCTGACCTGATTTAAACGTTCGGTGCCTGCGATTATCACAGGATAGTTTAATATGCATCTTCACTTCACAATGCCGTAGTAGTAATAATAGTAGTAGTAGTAGTAGTAATAGTAATAGCAGCAGAAGTAGTAGTAGTGGCAGCAGTACAAGTGGCAGTGGTAGACAGTGGTAGTAGTAGTAGTAGTACGTGGTAGTGGTGGTGGTAGTAGTAGTAGTAGTAGTAGTAGTAGTAGTAGTAGTAGTTACTGTTGTTGTTATAGCCCAAGGATCATCTGAAATGTAAACCCAGTGGACTACAAGCTGCAGTAGCTCTCATCTAGCAGTCCACAATCCTCGTCTTTGGGGGTAGACTTGAGGGACGTTTGTATAACCAGGCAGTGATACCGCCTCGATATATCGGTACCACCACATGAAGGCGTCCCTCTCCTACATCCAAAATGCTGTGAGCTACTGAAATGGAAGAAATTACACAGTAGCTACAATGAAGTTACTTTTACTGTGAAATGCAACAGTCTGAGCCCCCCTTGGACCTTCCTCTCTCTCTCTCTCTCTCTCTTTCTGTGTGTGTGTGTGTGTGTGTGTGTGTGTGTGTGTGTGTGTGTGTGTGTGTGTATCAGCGTCAGATACAGCACAAAAAATACTGTTACATAATTAAGGTATTGTCTTCTGTAACCTCCTTTCTTAACATTTTACCTCCATTGTCTTCCTGCACCACACTAGCCTCACAATATATCTATCTACCTATTCATATCTATCTGCCAATCCCTACCTGTCTATTTATATCTATCCACCAACCTCACAGTCTTTTTACCTAACCATGTCTATCCGCAAACTTCTATCTATTCATACCTCAGTAATATCTACCCACCACCCTCACTATCTATCAACTTTTCTATCTATCTGTTTCTATCTATCCAGGCTCACTATATATCTACCTATTCATATCTATCCACCAACCTCACTGTCTGTCTATCCACTTATTCTTATATATCCTTCAACCTCCTTAGCTATAATATATCAATCTATTAATATCTATCCACACTCCCCAGTATTTATCTGTCTAGTCTTATCTATCCACCAGTTTCACTACCTATATCTACCTATTTATATCTATCAGCCTCACTATCTATCGAGCTACTTATATCTAGCCACCAACCTCTAAACAACAATATCTATCTCTTCATATCTATCTGCAAACCTTTACCTATCCAACGATCACATATCTATAATTTTTTTTCAAAGTCCGTTCCCTACAACCCATCAATCCTCTTACGTATCAGATACCTTCACATGTCACCACTCAGGCGCTAACACCCACCGTCCATACTGAATACATGCCAGGGCTGCCTGATTGGTGACTGGGGTGATGGTATTAGTGAAGGTGTTATTATGATATGGCAGAGGGACTAGTTGAAGGTCAGGAGAGTCTGTTTTAACGCATTTCACATAAACTTTTCACTGACCCAGCCTAATACAAACTCGCGTCCATTCAATCAGCGAATCCTTTTTCCAACCACTTGACAGTTTCCTCCGTTATCTATCTATTCACCATCTATTCACCAAGTAAACATTTAGAGACAGGGACAAAAGTTGGCCTATTATTATACTGCGTCTGCTTCACACTTAGGGCATGTCCGTCGCTTCCCTCCCTGACGCATCATATCAGAGAATCATCTATGGCCAGCGAAACATACCAAACCTCTCTCAGTTACACAGGCCAGCGGAGGGTGTTGAAAGGCAGGAGTAATGGAATATTTGGGTGAAGAGATACACCAAATTTCCCTTAGGTTAGGAATAATAGCCAGCAGAGGAAAAAGAGAAACAGAAGAGATGAAATATGAAGGCAGAGAAACATAGAGAAACATAGCCTACCATGCCTCTCTCAGCTTAGGAATATCAGCCAGCAGAAGACAGTAAGAAGCAGAAGTGGTGAAATATTACGGCAGAGAAACATACCAAGCCTCTCTTAACTTTGAAGACTACCCAGCGGAGAAAAGTGGGAAGTAGAAATAGTGAAATATTAGGGCAGAGAAACATACCAAGCCTCCCTTAGCTTTGAAGTCTAACCAACAGAGAAAACGAGAAGCAGAAGTAGTGAAATATTAGGGCAGAGAAACACACCAAGCCTCTCTTAGCTTTAGACTATTACCCAGCAGAGGAAATTAGAAAACTGAAGTGGTGAAATATCTGGCTATGTGAACTTCTATGAGCTTACCTTTATCAATCAGACTCACTACAGCGCGTTTACTCCAACATGACAGAGATTCCAAATGATGGCCAAGTGTAGTCAGACTAGAGGGTTGCTTTAACCAGTAACCAAGGAGACTCATTCCCACCTCATAACTTAGTGGTCCAGTTCTGTCATATGAAAACAAACTATCTCTCTATCTAGGCTACTTATATATCTATTCCCTATTTGCTGCATAACCCCCAGGCTAATTATAGGGTCGACATTCTAAGTAGCCCTGGAGATTTCGTAACACCTCTTCCTTAGCGATTTATTCTGCACATTAGGCCACACTTCGATATCCTTTTGTATGTTACTGATGACAACTCTGTCGACATTAAAACAACATGAACAACATACAAGAGAAAGGTAGAGCGACACAAGCAAAATAAGTAGTCAAAAAAAGATGTGCGATGATGCTTCCCGTGTCATATATCATACGAGGGTGGTGGTGGTAAGTATGCGGTGGAGGTAGCATACTCTGACATACCCTCACATTCTACTTATTCTGATATACAGTATTTCCCCATATAGCTATTACATTATATATATTATAAATTGAGACGTAGAAAGTTATACCATACATGTTTATGTTGTTTTATGTTATTAGGTTCACAGTACATTAAAACACACACACACACACACACATTAAGTTTACAGTACATTAAAACACACACACACACACACATTAAGTTCACAGTACATTAAAACACACACACACACACACACACACAGTATTCCAATGCACCTTCTGGGGTAGATTTGCTGGTTAATGTATAATCTCCTTTTCTGTGTGTGTGTGTGTGTGTGTGTGTGTGTGTGTGTGTGTGTGTGTGTGTGTGTGTGTGTGCGTGCGTGCGTGTGTGTGTGTGTGTGTGTGTGTGTGTGTGTGTGTGTGTGTGTGTGTGTGTGTGTGTGTGAGAGAGAGAGAGAGAGAGAGAGAGAGAGAGAGAGAGAGAGAGAGAGAGAGAGCAGTATTAAAGGTTCGAAATAGTTTCATGCTAAAAGGTTGAATTAAGTTAAAGATACAGGAACAATGATAATATAAATAATTCTGAGTAAATATGTATTATTTTCCACCATGGCAAATCCCAAACTTCCCGAATTACAGCCTTCTTGCAGGCAGCCTAGTTTTTATCCAAAGCCAAATTTATTCTCCCCATACCTCCAAAATCAGCTAAGTTATGCCCTGTGGAATAAACCAATATATTCTCCGTTATTTAATGTCCTTATTATTACGACGATGGAATTTTGAGATCAGGAGACGGAGATTTATGAGGTAATCCATAGAGGGATGGCCTAAAGCTGCCATCCCTCTATCTTGAAAGGCGAGTTATACAAATATATTAAAACTTAAATATGATGTGCTACTTATTTTACTTCAACTTCGCTCATATTTACATCCTGTTGAAGCTAATTTCACAAGGTTCAGTGGCAGAGAAAGACAATGCAACTGTATACGCTTTCCATACCATTTTATCGTGACTAGCACCATAGTCTGGTGTTAGTCAACTGTTACAACACAGGATTCAAGATGGAGACGGCAATTCTAGGCCAAGTTAGGAATAAAACGAATATAGCTGCGAAGAAGTGCTGTGGAATGGATATAAGCCTTAGCACTGTCTTACTATATCACAGGGTTTCGGTATATAAGCTGCAAAAGGATGGAAATCTGTGCCAAGTAAAGGTGAAGGAACTATAGTGTGTACTGAGGGAGGGGCCTTGGTGAAGTGGGGCGTGGTGGCATTTGCCCCACTGGATCAACTGGCCTTGTGTGCACTCGGCCTTTTGCACCTGTCACGTAGAGGAAAGGGGAGGGGGGGGGAGAGGGGGGGAGAGTCAAATATTGAAGTCCGTCCCCCACTTCCTCGTCCACTTCCTCAGTGGAAATATAGACTATTAATATTCCTCTGTAGGCCTGCTCATCAGATTTTTTTTTTTAATGCAAAGAAGAAACCAAAGGCTAAGTCCACAAATTGTTCCCTCCAAGAAAAAAATAAAAACAAGATAACACAGAGCTAAATTCACGATCTGTTCATTTTGAGATGCCTGGACACACTGCGTTTAAAATACTGTAGGTCACAGGCAGTAGGATAGGATATACAAAGGGAGACAATCCCACATTCGACCTATTGCATACACGAAGGACCGAGAGTAACGGTTAACTCTTGCATTTGAGAGTTGGACAGAAAAGGGATGAGAGTTTGCTGCTAGCCGGTGCTACGCACCCGCCGTAGCAGAGGAGGGATGCAAGCAGACAGTTCAAAGGAACAGTAACCTCTGAAGTAGCAACAGAAAAGGGACAAAGATGCGACAGTGCGGCGAAGAGGCAGAGGTTGAAGGGAGAGAGTAAGAGGAGGAGGGTTAATGAGACGAAAAGCCTTTGACTCCACCTTGTACACGAGAGAGAGAGAGAGAGAGAGAGAGAGATGTCAACCACATATTACACCCATCACAGCGTAGGCGTACAAGGCTAGGCAACAACTTTTAAGGGTAGCGGATCAACCAATGCCCCAGGTAGAGTCTTACAATATTTTCTGAAATTTCAATCGTAACACTTAAGACAAACCCAGTTCCAACCCCACACATCTAACACAGGAGAGGAGAGGAAGGTGTGATAAGCAAAACAAATAGCTTAGGAGGAGGTGTTGGGGTTTTACATAACACAGAAGAGGACACGAAGGTATAATAAGCCAAATAAATAGCTTAGAAAGACGTGTTAGGGAGACGTTTTAGTCAGTTCGTTCGCCTGATTACTGCTTCTTTCGCCCTAAGACTATGTTGGCAATTAGGTGTTCCAATAATAGGGGGGCGAAGCGTAACACCTGCCCTTGACACACTTGGTCACCTGTCGCTACGGCAGTTTGTGGCACGAACCCCCTCCTCCCCCCCCTCTCTCACACACACACACACACACACACACACACACACACACACACACACACGAATTTTAAAGGTTACAGGACATTACCAAGCTGACTCAATTCTGCAAAAGTACAATTAGATGAGAACAATTACCGTAAGTAAAGTATGAAAACACACACACACACACACACACACACAAACACATTCATAAAAGAACTTAACCAAATCTTAATTAAATTTCTCCATATCGGCAGTGTAAATATCAGACATTATTCATTCCAGTTTCCCTTTGACGTGTTTAGCAGCTTTAGACAGCAATTATAAAAACATGACCAACTGATCTTATACGTAAACTGAGGTAAAGAAGTGTTATAAATATGATTCCCAGACCCATCACTACACTGCCTTGCCTTACTCTCCTTGCCAACACCAATACACCGCGTACCCTTCAACAGCTACACCATGGCAACACAATCAACCTACAACCACAACAAAACCTACAATCACAGGTCCACTATATCACCACATCCACAGCAAAACTATCACAACACAACCTACAATCAAAGCACCATTATCACCACATCCACATCATAACACAACATACTATTACAACGCAACACACAATCACAAGTCCATTGTAACACATCACAACATTATAACAACAAAACATTTTGCCACAACACAAGCTACAATCACAAGTCCACTATATTACCACATCCACAGCAGCATATTCTATAATCACAACACAAGTTATGATCACAACACGACCAACAATCACCACTAGGCTATATCTATCTTCAGCCAAATGTATTATCTTGGCAGGGGTGAGCGAAAACAAATCGTCACCATGTCACCCTGCTCGCCTTCAGGATGCCTTCCCTCCAGCACACACCACCCCACCTTTCCACCTCATCTGCCATCTCCCTCTCCCCTTCCACCTCCCTCACATTCACTTATATATACTAGTCACTCTCCTATTCCGTTCACATTTAGCCTAATAAGTACGACTATTCTCATTAAGAGTTGAGATGTGAAAAGTTAATTGAAACTACCAGATAAGTTAACCTTTAAATGAGGCAATAGAAAATAAAGGGTCACATTTATGCCTATAGACTCTCTCTCTCTCTCTCTCTCTCACTAGGCCAGACAATTAATATTCCTTAAGTATAAAAAGTCCAAATCTTCCCCAGAACACGACCCGCAACAATGTTATGCGAAGACAGTTGTTCGGATGAGTAAACGAGGGTAAAATGAGGAGAGGAAACAAATTTTATCTCACAGCCTGACCGAACCGAGAATCGAACATGGGTTTTCTAGATGCGAGCTGGACCTGTGAGGAAACTAATATATCGTATACTTAGACATACATACGTAGACCAGGTGCTGACGAGGTACCGCACCATCAATTACCTGAAAAAAGAAACGGTATTAGAGTATATGACATTATCTGTTCACAGTTGATTTATATGATGATTAGGATGAATTATATGATTACATATGTATTGGAGTCAACATAAGCTATAAATTACCCCCCTCAACCCCTTTACCCTGAAGACAGCCTATTTTTACATTATATTCCCCCTATCTCCAAAACATACTGTATACATTGCTGAGGATAGATTTTTTTTTTTTTTTACTGGAAGAGCAGATATGGTCTTTAACAGGTCCCACTTAAGGTGAATAAAACTGCTATAAATCGGGAAGAATAAAGTCCTCGGCCTTAAGGAATTCAAAATACATAATATACATAAAGCTGTATGTGTATATAGATAGACAGATAAATAAAGATACAAATAGATAGACAAATAGATACAGACAAACAAATAATTATACAAAGAGATAGACAAATAGGTACAGACAAACAGATATACAAACAGATACACAGATATATGGATAGACAGACAGACAGATAGACAGTAGCTGACCACCGTAACACAAATTAGCTTTCATTTAACACTGGGGCTTCCATTCCTCATCCAGTATGATCAGACTAACAACTACTAATATATCACCACTTTCATTAGGGCCATGTGTTTTCTTAGTTAATCCCTGTCATTACCACACGATTTTCTCCATCTTAGAACTGCCCCCTAGTAGTGAAGGTGTTAATGAAGGCTATATCTAAGCTCTCTGACCAAAAACCTAAGCTGAATCATATCACGTAGACAGCAAGAATAAAAATAAAACACGTCCTCTGGCTAAAGAGATTGATGTAGCACCCTCACACCCCCACCACCACTCCATGCATTTCTTTTTTTTTTTTTTTTTTACAGACTGGTTAGTGGGAAGACAATAGGTTTACCAAAAGATACATGAGGTGAAAGAGAAAATTGGTACCATAGTAGACTCGTATGGTTTAGGATACATGTCTGGTTTCATCTCCCTGTTATTCCCCCCTCTCATTCCCCCTCCTCCTTTTGGTGTGGTGTGACGGTATTCCCCCCTTCATTTTGCTGGTCTCCCCCCCTTATTCCCCAACATGCAAACTATACTCTGTTCATTTAAAAATGACGCAAACTATCCCTCCATCTTGAAAGTTGCGCTGTTGCAATTGGACTAACACTGGAATATGGCGCTAATCACGAAGTTCTGTGGAAAGGATGTAGGGCCGTTGTACTGTCTTATTCAGTCACTGAGCAACGGGAAATAGACTGCAAAAGGACGAAAATCTCAGCCAAGTTAGAGTGAATGAACTATAGCACCCCCGTTCCCCCCCTATTCCCCCTCTCCCCCACTGTCAAATTAAATACGAGCTAATGGCAGAGAGAGAGAGAGAATGTGTGTGTGTGTGTGTGTGTGTGTGTGTGTGTGTGTGTGTGCGTGTGTGTGGTTCAGCTCCGCCATGATAAGGATACTTTTATGGTCTCACGTGTACGGGTGTTATGACCTATTGGGAGTGGTGCATGAGGGTGGCAAAATACACACACACACACACACACACACACACACACACACACACACATATATATATATATATATATCATCAGCCGTTTGAGTGTCCACTGCAGGATCGGCCTATCCCAACCGAAGCGGGGACGATACAGCCACTGTATCTCTACCAAGTGGCTTAGGCTGTCTGGTAGATGTATATATATATATATATATATATATGTATATGGTACGATGGGAAGGTATAGGCCTAATACAATTGTATGTTGTGATGGAAGAGTGTGATTATGATGTGGTAGATAAGCACAGTGTGACTGTATGATTAAGAGGTTGATGACAGTTTGATGTATAGGACTAGTGTGACAGCAGAGCTGGCAAGAAGGGCATGGAGGAGGTCAGCCAGACCACCACTACCCCTCTCTCCTTAGACCCTCTTAAGCCACAGCCACAGCGGGAAAAGGTGTTGGTGGCCCATTGGAGGTGGAGTGCTACCTTGCAGTGGTGAGCGGGTACTGCTTAGGCCTAGTGGGGACAGACTAGACAGGGCAGATTAGCAGCAGAATAAAAGCACTGCCCCCATCTGATTCACAAGTAAGCCAGGAGAGGTATATTGGCTGTTTTCTCCCAAACAGAACATTTTTGGGAGAGCCCTATGTCCTGCAGCGAACTGATACAGGCAGATGGACATATACTGTACAAGGTGTGATGATAACGTCCTGTTTAGTGAGGTGAGGTGAAGTGAGTGTCAAGTAGTGAAATGTGTTGAGGTGAGGTGAGGTGAGATGATGTGGGGTGTGGAGTAAAGCAGAGTAGTGGGTTGTGATGGGGTGAGGTGTAGTAAGATGATGTGAGGTGTGGAGCAATGTAGTGAGGTGTGTAGCGTTGAGTAGTGAGGTGTGGTGTGAATGGTGAGGTTAGGTGAGGGGGGGGGATAGCCATGACGTCACCATCAACTTTGTAAACACTACCATGCCGCCAGCCAGCCGACGCGTCCTAACTTGCCGCCGCCTAAACTAAACTCACTCAGGTATTTTCACACCACGCCAGGGTACGTCTCCCAGCCAATGTTGCCAACCCCTGCCACTCTCACCCGGCCCTACCCTGCCACCCCTTACCCTGCCACGCCATGCCCTGCCCTACCCTGCCACCTTAATCTTGCTCTGCCCCGTCATCCTTATCCCGCTCTACCCAGTCACACTTACCCTGCCACCTTGCCCTAAGCCAGCCACTCTTGCCCTGCCCCTACCCTGCCAGCCACCCTTATCGTGCCCCTACTCTGCCACCCTTACCCTGTTCTGTCCTGTCATCCTTATCTTGCCCCTACCCTGCCACCCTTACCTTGCCCCTACCCTGATACCCTTACCCTGCTTACCCTGCCCCTACCTTGACACCTTACCCTGCCCCTACCCTGACACCCTTACCCTGCCACCCTTTCCCTGCCTTGCTACATAAAATAATCTCAACCAACGATACCTTTCCATCCCTTCCTAACTCTGCCTAATACCTTACCTTGCATTACGGTACTTTTCCCCTGCTCATTCGTGCCACCCCTACCCTACCTTGCCACCTACACCCCTCCCTGTCATCAACACCCATCCATCCCTACTTTCACTAACCTGCCTAATACCCTTCCATCGCCAAGTCATCCCTTCCCCTCTTACCTTTTCAACCTACCCAACCTTGCCATTAACCCCTCCCTGTCAAATATACCTTGCCAGCACTACCCTGCTCTTCCTACCTTTCCTTGCCAATCCTGTCTCCCATTCACCTCCCCTATTCCTACCCTTCTATTTTCCCCCCCACCCTCTACCCACTTTCCCTATCGCCCCACACCTTCCCCCCCCCCTGCCAGTACACACACACACACACAATTACACTAGGCTTATCTGTCACGTTATAATCACACTCTCATCACAACATACAGTCATATGAGGCCTATGTACCACACCATCGTACCATACTGTCACACCATATCACTTTGCAATATTAAGGCTGACATTATCCAGAATAATAATAAAAAATAAAAAAAAAGTACAAAAGACGCCCTGAAGCTTAAGGGGATAACTAAGAATATTTATCACACATTCAGTCCAAGGCATGAATACAGTCTCTTACCGTCACCAAATATAAAGTCTCGCATGAGGGGGGAGGGGTTAAATCCTTTGGGGTGAAGGCGGGAATCATGGCAGGACTATACAGCAGCGCAACAATTTACATATCCGGGATACCATAGTGATGAAACGTGAGCCCAACCTGACTGATAATGTTACAGATTAACATGATATCTTTCAACCACGTGTCCTAGCAAGGAATTATACTGAGCTGTGGAAGGCAGAGTAGGGCAAGTGTCAAACCAATGAACCCTACTAAAAACACGCTTGACCTGCTTATCGAACGGCAACACAGTAAGGCAGCCGAGCCAGGAAATGCGGCAGGAGTTGGCACGAGGTGAATGTAGGGTAAGGTGTAAAAGCTGACTCTCATGTCACCTTTGCTGACAAAAGGTACGGGAGACAACAAATGAACCACGTACTCACAGCCATCAGCAGGCTCGTTGATTTGGCAGATTTCCTAACAACTCCTCACCGATATATTTTCCGTGTTAAATCAATGTGAAATACCGTACAAAGTCTCCTATGTCGCCGAGAACATATGAAAAATAATCACACACAACGACGTAATTTCGGTGGTTTGGGGGCATTCTTAATACCTCTTTCTTAGTGGTAAATTTTGCTTATTACACCCTAACAACCACTTGTATGACATTTCTGAACACTATATGTATAACAGGACCTTTTCCTCGGAGGGAGAGTAAGAGAAAGCACCAACCATTCCCCATTCTTCCGAAGTTCGAATAGGGAATGGGCGTGTGAAATGTGATGCATGTGAAAATCGAAGAGTAGTACTAGCAATGTGTGTGTGTGTGTGTGTGTGTGTGTGTGTGTGTGTGTGTGTGTGTGTGTGTGTGTGTGTGTGTGTGTGTGTGTGTGTGTGTGTGTGTGTGTGTGTGTGTGTGTGTGTGTGTGTGTGTGTGTGTGTGTGTGTGTGTGTGTGTGTGTGTGTGTGTGTGTGTGTGTGTGTGTGTGTGTGTGTGTGTGTGTGTGTGTGTGTGTGTGTGTGTGTGTGTGTGTGTGTGTGTGTGTGTGTGTGTGTGTGTGTGTGTGTGTGTGTGTGTGTGTGTGTGTGTGTGTGTGTGTGTGTGTGTGTGTGTGTGTGTGTGTGTGTGTGTGTGTGTGTGTGTGTGTGTGTGTGTGTGTGTGTGTGTGTGTGTGTGTGTGTGTGTGTGTGTGTGTGTGTGTGTGTGTGTGTGTGTGTGTGTGTGTGTGTGTGTGTGTGTGTGTGTGTGTGTGTGTGTGTGTGTGTGTGTGTGTGTGTGTGTGTGTGTGTGTGTGTGTGTGTGTGTGTGTGTGTGTGTGTGTGTGTGTGTGTGTGTGTGTGTGTGTGTGTGTGTGTGTGTGTGTGTGTGTGTGTGTGTGTGTGTGTGTGTGTGTGTGTGTGTGTGTGTGTGTGTGTGTGTGTGTGTGTGTGTGTGTGTGTGTGTGTGTGTGTGTGTGTGTGTGTGTGTGTGTGTGTGTGTGTGTGTGTGTGTGTGTGTGTGTGTGTGTGTGTGTGTGTGTGTGTGTGTGTGTGTGTGTGTGTGTGTGTGTGTGTGTGTGTGTGTGTGTGTGTGTGTGTGTGTGTGTGTGTGTGTGTGTGTGTGTGTGTGTGTGTGTGTGTGTGTGTGTGTGTGTGTGTGTGTGTGTGTGTGTGTGTGTGTGTGTGTGTGTGTGTGTGTGTGTGTGTGTGTTTCAGAGTGCATAGTTGGCATTGGCAGGAGTCACAAGGTGGGAACATATGCAGAATATACGGTACTAATATCCTATTAACCAGTACCCATGGTACATGTCCGTCAAGGCTGGGGTTCTCATCTTAGATCTGTGACTCATAAACAGCGAGAAGAGCACGATAACCACCGAAATACTGCACCAATATACCATTCTGATAATATAACAGATACGGTAGATAGACAGATAGATAGATGGACAGATATCTGAGAAGGCTGTACGGTTAAACAGCCAATGGAAAAGAAAACCTCTATTGAAGTGTTTCTGTGTGTCCTAATCCAAATAGAACACTGGTATTTCTAAAAGAGAACATGAAGGTCTGTACAGTATGTTACTTTGCCAGCAGATCTTACGAGACATAATGTATCATATTGAGGGTCACCACCAACTCTCAACAACCACACTGTTGTGGCTGCACCAGACGTCAACATCTGCATGTTTTCCATACTGAGTTTCTTTTTGCCTTCCGGTACATTGCAAGACATTACAATATTTCGCAGTCTATTTATACGCTTAAAATATTCTGTTCATAAACTGGTATTTACAGGAATCTCTCTCTCTCTCTCTCTCTCTCTCTCTCTCTCTCTAGTCTATACATCGTACATGAGGACAAGGTTGTCCACCAGCACCCCAGGTAGTACTACACATCTAGAATGAGGTGAGGGCGGCGCCAAGGGGTGTGTGAAAGCTGCTACATCACTTCCCAGCGCAGGTGGTGGCGGTGGCGGTGGCGATGGGGAAGGGGTGGGGTAGCATTATTTGACGCGCCAACACTGATGTCATATACCTATCCTATCAACATTAACCAATATATACACACAAATAGATCTAGGTCACCGGTACCGCTAAACAACATCTAGTGTTCGCCCTTCTGAACCTGGCGCAGGGTTTCGTTATCATCCGTCCCCGGCACGGAGGTGCTCACGGACGGGTATTGTTTTCACGCAGTTTGTCTGTCTGTTTGTTTCTACGCGAAAACTACTGGTGCGATTTTGACTACAATTGCAGAGAAGGTGGCCTATGACCTTCTAATCACCTAGTTAAATTTTGGGCCAAATTGGGCCAAGGCCTAGGCTGTAGGCCCAAAAAATGTAAAAAAAAAAAACGGGGACGGGTAAAAATCGTTTTTTCGCCATAACGCCTTTCAAATTCGTCACATCGACTTGAAACCAAAACCTAAATGTGCATCTGTCAAATCTGCATCCTATAACATGCCTCATTACGTCAGGGGGGGTCAAGCTCCAGTTAGCGGTTGGGGGAGGTGTCAATGTCAGGTGAGTCGAACTAAAATATCAAAGTGCATAAAATCGTCAGTTTTCACCCGATTTACCCACATATGACATGTGACATCTTTGACTAGATATCCTGTTGTGTTTATACGTCAGCACTGAAATGACTGCCGGGGACGAGTTTGCTGTGCCTTGGCACCGCTCCTTGTTTACACTTATTTCCCGTAGCTCATTGGCCAAAAGTAAAATACCACAGCTACCAGTACAATACCTACAGTATTATTAAGGCAAACAATGGGTTCCTGTGTCCCAATATTGCAATTTAAAACCCGTAACAATCACATTTCCATGCAGGTCCCCAACTACACTGCTGCTTGAAGAGCAACAAGGGAGTAAACATATTTTCTCCAACACTCTGACCACCCCTTGAATCAAACTCCGGTTCTCCTATGGGCGAGCTAGACTTGCTAACCAATGCACCACCGCCTACCTCAGATTTCCTTAACCCCTTCAGCACAATGACGTCCTTCTTACATCCTTCCTACCTCTCGATAATTTTAACTAGCTAAGGCGAGACTTTTCAAGCAAGAGCTAGGTATAGCCTTACTTTAACTCCTTCAAATATAGGTGTTCTCCAAAAGTGAATAAATAAAATAAAAAATAAACCAAAAGAAGTCGTCCTGTTGAATTTATGCGAAATATATGATGCTACACACCCTCACATGTCACCACTTGGATACTACCACTCATGGCCCATATTTTACTCTGTTCACTCCACACTGGCCTAAAATTGTCATTCCTCTATCTAGAATGCTGATTTATAACAATAAATTAACACTAGAATATGATGTTAATCTGTAAGAAGAGCTTCAGGAGGTACCGGGTATGTAGAGTCACAGTATTGTCTTCGTCTGCCACTGAGCCACGTGAAATAAGTCTCAAAAGGATGAAAATTTAGGTCAAGTTAAAATGAATGAACTATAGCATACCTGGATGCTCCCTAACACCTTTTCCAAAGCGGTTTATTTTACTTATTACAAATTACTGTCCTTTTCTGTGTAACATAATTCCTTCCAGTACCACCATACTCTGCATCAACAACAACAACAACAAAGATATTAACCACCACATCCAAAAATAAATCGCTGATGAAGAGGTGTTAGGGAGCTACCTTACCCGACGAGAATACCGACTCAGGGCTGTCAATTCAAGATAGATCTAAGGACTTCTTCCTAAGCGATTTAATCTACACATTGCACCCCGCTATCCTCCAGTATGCTCCTGATGCAAACTATGTCGATGCTAAAACGATAATCTAAACAGCATACAGAAGAATATTAAGGTGTAATATGCAGACTAAATCGCTAAGGAGGAAGTGTTACGAAGCCCCTAAATGTGATGGCATACTTCTTTCACCCCAACCTGGCCCTGATTTTTGTCATTTAACAGCTTTTTTCACGTAGCTCAGTGTGACAGAAAAATACAACACAGCTCTATACCCTTTCCACAGCACTTCCTCGTGACTAGCATCATATTCTAGTGCTAATCTGTTATGACGATTCGGTATTCACAATGAAGAGAGAGAGAGAGAGAGAGAGAGAGAGAGAGAGTATACTGTAAACTGGGATATTTTTATGACTACCGTTGAGTCTCGTAGAAAAAACCTTGAGAATGTTTAAGAGAAATTAAATCATCAATTATTTCCTACCCCAGCCTGGATTCGATCTCGCGTCCTTCCAAACAGCAGTCCAATAATCTACCACTTGACTACCACCTCCACCTGTCCCTTTTCTATTGCTCTTGTCATATCACACAGCCACTCTGTATGGGGGAGGGGAAGCAAAGATAGAGGAGGAGGAGGAGGAGGATTACACAGGATTACACAGGAAAGCAAACAGCAACAGACCTTATGGTCCTTTCGAGGCTGCTTGTTAGAGAAAACTATGACTACAAGATCTAACTCTACATGTTGAAGGATAAGGATAGGAAAGCAAGAAGGCTCCCCCCACCACCAAACCCTCCAGGAAAAAGTGAGAAAAACCACCATGCAGCATGGAAAAACTGACATGGAAATTTTATAGGAAACACTGGAAAGGAAAAGTCACATTCTATAATACTTTATCTATAAGCTACCCGATAGAGTAACCTGAAAGAGAAAGTAAACAAATAAAATAATAGTTACGGCATGACATTATAAACCAGTTACATTGAGTTAATGGGAAGTCTGTGGACATAACGTGGAAGCTACACACTGCACAGTGTGGATGTTTAGGGGTGGTGCAGCAGCCTTGCCTGGCGCTTTTAAGGTAGGCAGCAGTCAATCAGGCCCTAGCTCCGTTTGCTCCACTGAGACAAGGAACTCTCCCATGTGGGACAAGTACACAAGTTTCATCCTGAAGCAGTGACCCCTGGTACATTAAAAAAATCCCGATGGTGGTCACTTGACTAACAGGGACCCTCAGTGATCCACAGCCCATCACAGGTCGAAAGTAAGAGTAGTGACCGTTAACTCAGGGTTATCTGTGCAGCTCCTAATCTGTGCTTATATTGCTTTCTTTGCGCTGGGGAGACTGAAAAGTATATAGGACGGGTGTCTTAGATAAAAGGGGACTGCACAGTGCACAGTGTGGATGTGCAATGCACAGAGTGGATGTTTAGGGGTGGTGCGGCAACCTTCCCTGGAGGAGGAGGAGGAGGAGGAGGAGGAAGAGGAGGAGGATTATAATGCTGATCATAATGGTAATAAGGATGAGAATGATGATGATAGAGATGATGATGATTATGATGACGATGATGGAGAAGGAGGACGAGGAGGAGAGAAGAAAGAGGGAAGGGTCGGAATGTTTCTTATACCCCACACCACATACATCTATATTCTACCATTGTCTTTCTCTTCAACAATAACGATACTTTCCTTCTCTAACCTCTTCTCTTCCTCAAACACACACACACACACACACACAAGTTGAAGGAGGGAGGCAATTCAGAGATCTTCCTCTCCGACCCATCCTATCAAAGAGAAGGACATATGGGCAGAGTAATATACCAAGTCTCTCTCAAGTTAGTAATATCACCCGGCAGAGAAAACTGAATATAGGAGGTGCAGCATGTAGCCAAGTTTTGTCCCAACTGCACATCTACCCATATAACATAACTTCAGCCTGTAGTCTACCTGGTTCACGTTCTGACGAGCCTGGTACAACAACTAACAACAACAAAAGCATGGTAGCTAGTCTTTACAGGAAGGATGATGGTGGTCAAGCTGTGTATGCAGGATGGTAGGGTGAGGGGAGTGAGGGAGAGGGGTGCAAAGCTAACAACTGTCGAAAACCCAAACACCATATCGTGTTATAATCAGTTTGTTTTAACATGACGGAACTGGTCCACCCCCACAACTTGAGAACATGGTACTAGGTCGTAACTGTAAGAAATTCGATGGACCTTAACCAAAATGTTGGGATGAATCTCCTTGGTTACTAGACAAATCAATCGTCCCATGGAACCACATCTGGCCATCAACTGAGGTATAGGCTAAGAGGGGAGATATTCATAAGTTAGAATATACGCGCTATAACACTGCCAATATTTTCAGTTTCGCGTCTTGTAATTTGTCCCACCTTCCTACTATCCCACTATGATTTTTTATTTTATGAGCGGCGTGAGAGGGAAACGTTGGTATGGCGAGGAGGAGGGGGAGCAGAAGGAGTGTGTGGGGCGGGGTAAAAATGAATGGGGGGAGGGAGTGTTGTGAAAGAGATGAGAGGAGGTTATAAAAGTATGGTGTGGTGATGGTTGCTAGGGTGTTATGTACGAGGGGAAGGAGTGTGTGTGTGCGTGTGCGTGTGCGTGTGTGTGCGTGTGTGTGTGTGTGTGTGTGTGTGTGGTATGAAGGGGCTGGTAAGGGGGGAAGGGCTGTGTAGGCGGTGCTATATTTGGCTTTGCGCCGCAAGTCTGCCTTCACCTTACCCTGGCGGCGCCCTGCGCGATGCCTTTACACACACACACACACACACACACACACACACACACACACACACACACACACACACACACACACACACACACATTCACTCATACATAAATACATACTGGCACACAAATACACACATGCATAGCCTACAGTCACACCTCATATTTACACACACTTTACTTTAAGACCTGACTTTAGTCTAAAATCTGTGTGCCTGTGTATCTATTTAACCACCCTGCCTCTCTCTCTCTCTCTCTCTCGTGTGTGTGTGTGTGTGTGTGTGTGTGTGTGTGTGTGTGTGTGTGTGTGTGTGTGTGTGTGTGTGTGTGTGTGTGTGTGGAATATGAACGGAAATCAATTTAGTCCATCTCACAACGATTCTAAGTACAGTTATCAGGCTCTCAGAACAGTGTGGAGTAGGTCTGGTGTGTTGACAGACTAAGGTCCGTATTCTCGTTGGTTGAGGAAACTCCCTAACACCACTTCCTAAGAGACTTGTTTTGTTTATTACACCTTACTGTCCTTTTCTGTGTTACATAAATTTTTCCAATACCATCATACTGTGCATAAATAACGTAAAAAGGGATATTTTCCACCAGTATCCAAAAATATTGGTTGCTGGTTCCTTGAAAGCAGTGATAAGAAACAGGGAAGCGAGCATGGAAGTGAAAAAGTTACTATATACATGACAGTATTGTGATACCAACTCTAACGTATGGAAGTGAAGCTTGGACCTTGTTGGAGGGACAGAAGGCAAGAGTGAAAGCAGTGGAAATGAGTTATTTAAGCGGAGCATGTGGAGCCACATGGAGAGACAGGCTGACAAATGAGAATGTGAAGGAGCGTTGTGGTGTGGATGTGATAGGAAGAGTTAGCAGAAACACACTGAGGTGGTCTGGCCATGTGGAGAGGATGGGAGAGTGAAAGACTGACGAGGAGAGTGTATGTGAGTGAGGTGGAGGGGGAGATGGAGGGGGAGGCCAAGGATGAGATGGAGGGATGGAGTGGTGAGGTATATGAGAGAAAGGGGGGGGGGGGTTGAGCTGGGAGCAGGGCAGTGAAATGGCGGGGGACAGGGCGACATGGAAGTGATTTGTTTGTGGTCACCCCTTACGGGATTAAGGCGTCTGGCATTAGATAAACAGATAGACAGATCCAAAAATAAATCGCTAAGGAAGAGGTGTTAGGAAGCTTCCTTGGCTGACAAGAATACGACCTTAGGATAAGAGAGTGGATGTGACGAAAAACTATGTTGACATGAAGGACAAACATGATACAGACGAACTATATTCTTGGTTTACATGCCATTTGTCCATCTTGAATGCACAGTTGTAAGAACAGGATAACACTAGAATACGGTGATAATCACGCTATAATAAGGGTGTACGGTCACAGTAATGTCTTATTCTGTTACTGATCTACGTGGAGAAGGCCGCAAAAGGAAGAAGTCTGGGTTTTGTTAAGGTGAAAAGAGTATAACTGATCCAGACATCATGCCAATACTGTACTGTAGTTTGTCCAGTGTGCGGTTTTCGTTTTCTTTTTTATTTATTTAGTTCCCCTAGTTTATTATCAAACACTATAGCTCTACATCCTTCAATAGCACTTCTTCGCGATTAATCCCACATTGTTGTGTTATATAACCTCTTCATTTCGTTGCGTTTTTTCCCCTTTACTCAGTTCACTACCAAACCTATTTCACGTTAGAACAGAATCTCTTTGTGGAAGGGTGAGTGAAGGTTATAATCTAACACAACCAGTTCGAAGTCTCTCTAAGGCTGAATGAAACTGTCCAACGCTATGAAGAATAAAACTAAAACTACGTCCTGTGACATAACACACTGATTTTCTAACAACTGAACCTTCAAGATGGAGAGATAGACAGATGTCAATTTTAGGCCAAGTTAAAGTCGACACTGTATAGTAGTAGTAGTTGTGGTAGTAGTAGTTGTGGTAGTAGTAGTAGTAGTAGTAGTAGTAGTAGTAGTAAGTAGCTGTAAAACCAGTAGTAGTGATAGCTGCAAGTAGCTGTAGTACTAGTAGTAGCAGTAGTAGTAGTAGTAGCAATAGTAGTAGTGAATAGCTGTAGTTGTAGTGGTAGTAATAGTAATAAGTAGTTGTAGTAGTAATAGTAGTAGTCAGCTAAACAGAAGTAGTAGTAATAGTGGTGGCAGTAGTAGTAGTAGTAGTAGCAGCAGCAGTAGTAGTGGTGGTAGTAGTAGAAGAAATAGTAGTAGTAGTGGCAGCAGCAGCAGCAGTACCGGTAACAGAAGTAGTAGTAGTACGGTAGTAGTAATAGCAGTAGTAGCAATTGCAGACCCATGTGAAACGCGAACCCGGTCGATTACAGTCTGAAGATTCCCTTTTCCTGCAGCCCACCATCCTCCTTTCGGGTGACAGGGAAGGAAAACTGTACAGTAGGCTAGGTAGGTGTACTGGGCGTGACGCAGAGGAGATGTGGGCCAGAGTACAAGCATAGTCAGATCCAACTGGCAGACACTGAGGGAGGGGCGCCGGCCAACATCAATGGGCCCATCAACGCAACTGATGCCTTGTATTTATAAACAGTCCTACGCCCGTATTCTCGTCAGTTAAGGATGCTCCCTAACACCTTTTCCTAAGCGATTTATTTTGTTTAGCACACCTTACCGTTCTCCTCTGTGAAACATAAATCCTTCCAATACCACCACACGCTGCATAATTAACGTACAGAATGGTACCAACCAGACGCATCCAAACATAAATCGCTAAGGAAAGGGTGTTAGGGAGCTTTCTTAACAGAGGAGAATAAATGGTTACGGTACTTTCACTGTTAAAACTCCTAAACACATCACAGTCAAATTAGGGTGGATATGGACCCCTTCAGTGCGATAGGGGAATTTTCAGTCTATTATAGCTTAGACCTATCTCCAGATGATTTAATTAAACTTTGGATAGTTAGATATTGCCTTTATTAACCCATTAACTACAAGAACTTCCTCCAATACTGAATAAAAATCCTCTGCAGTTAGTAAGAATAAAATAGAATACACTACCGGATTGAATGGGTTACAGTGAAAGATAAGAAAAATAAAACAAAATGTGATAATAGTTACGGTAACTATTACTGAGGCCTGTTTATCCTGTGAACTTGTTAAGATTCTTTATACATACGGGCCATTGTTTGTCAGTGGTGTGTGTGTGTGTGTGTGTGTGTGTGTGCGCGCGCGGGAGGTAGGGGGAGGTGGGACAAGTGACGTCCACAGTATGACAGTGGTGATGACAGCCGCTCTCATCCTATCACCCTGAACTCTCAACAAAAGCACACCTGCTCTCTGTCAAAATCCCAAACTAGAGCTGTATACCATGTCATTCTCTACGGTAGCTGCCTGTAAACCTAGCCTGACGAGTTATTATGCTCTCTCTAATAACTGACGATTTTGCTCACTACTACAAATCCCACGATGAGGTCATTGTTTAACACACATTTATACTGGTTTTATGTAGGTCTATCAAGGGAAAAAACATATGGAGTAGGCCTATACAGGGTGATGGTGAAATGAAGTGGGATGGTGGTGGGTGGTGCGGTAAGACTGGTGTTGCTGGTAGGATATGTAGGTGTAGTGAAGGTCTCAAAACGTCATCTCCAAATAATAAAACACACACACACACACACACACACACACACACACCATTATATTCAACTCAGTGATTGATGGATAATCCAGAACTCCATCATATTATTGGAGAAACTTGTTCCACAGACACACGAGTATTTCATCCTGGTACGAGAGGGTTGACAGGTACCAAACAAGGTGGTAAACAGGGCAACTCCTATGGGGCATCGGGAGTACCTGTTAAGCCTGAATTGGTGTACCCTGCAGAGCTAGTCCAATATAAGAATTACACTTACCCACGACTCACACCTTTACGCACCTGGCAAAACTCACTCACTCCAACTCCATCCGTAAATATAATCCATCCCACACCCTCACACACCTACCAAAACTCCTTCACTCCACTTCCCTCACATGTAACTATAATTCATTCCTAATCATACTTGTCCACACCCACGACTAAAACCCTTACACACCTGCCAAAACTCTCTCATTCCATCTCCATTAAATATAATCCATCCCACACTCTTACACACCTGCCAAACTCCCTCACTCCAACTTCATCTCCTATAACTGTAATCCACTCCATATTACAGTAACACTCAGCCACTACTCACTCTTCCACATCTACCCAATCCTCCTCACTGCAACTCAGATCAAAATTATACTTGCAGGTGATTAAGTCAGTGTCAGAGAATAGGCAGGTGTGAAAGCGTGTGGCTTAAGTTAGAGTGACAGAGAATGGGCAGGTGTGCAAGCATGTAGAATAGGCAGGTGTAGAAGCGTGTAGCCTAAGTTAGAGTGACAGTATGGACAGGTGTAGAAGCATGTAGAATGGACAAGTGTAGAAGCGTGTAGAATGGGCAGGTGTGGAAGCGTGTGACCTAAATGTGATTGACAGAGAATGGGCAGGTGTGGATGGGTGCAGCCTAAGTCGCAGCCGAGCATAACCCTCTTTTGGAATGAACTACAGAATACATGCCATCATTTGGCAGGTGGTGGTTATAGCAAGTTAACTACGGGTAGGCTAAGTGTATAAAAACTGGCATTGAGCATCATCAGTCGCATTCCAACACATCCCTCACCATAAAGTGATGTACTGACTCGACAGAATTCATGCGTAAAAACAGTACTGTAATGCAACATTTCTGGCATTTTTTATTTTGCAGTACTCTAAGCTGACTCATATAAATAAAGCAGTACCGGTATAGCACAGCTGTATCAGATATAAAAACAAATAATAATAATAATAATAATATAATAGCCTAATCATCATCATCACCACCACAGCATGTGTGTGTGTGTGTGTGTGTGTGTGTGTGTGTGTGTGTGTGTGTGTGTGTGTGTGTGTGTGTGTTGCAATACGCAATTAAATATATTTTTTATTTAACTGAGAAAAAATAATCTTTAAGCGGTGCTAAATCTGCATCCCAACCATGGATTCAGCCAACGTTGGATGTCCCTGCTAGTAATGAACAAGCCTGTGAGTGAAGAACGAGGAGTGGATGAGAAATGCCTCAGCCATTGAATCATTCAGGGAGTGAAAAAAGAGCAGTGGATTAGACAGTGGTGTGTTTAATGGCCTTATTCTTAAACGACAAATTGTGAGCTTCACAGACGTGGAGGAAGATTTTTTTTTTTTTTTTTTTTTTTTTTTTTTTTGTCTGACTCTGGGCAAAGGCTTCAGGGCCTATTCCCAAGTCTCATTAGTCCTCCTTGGGGCCCAGTAGTCCTCCTACATCTCCACATGTCACCACTTCGGCGTTAACACCCACCATCCATATTGAATACCGGTACATGGTAGGGCTGTCTCATACAGGACTGATGTACTGAAGAAAACATAGGCAACACAACAATAAATAAATGAATATAAACTCATCCAAGGGCTCTCCTAAGTCACTGTTCATTTCACATTATATGTTCGTTTTCCCAATATCACACATTTCGAACTAACTCGGCACATGAATAGGCTAAGTGTTAGACTCCAGTGAGACCAGGAGCACATGAGAAGGGTCTGACACTCATTACCACACATGTTGTATCTGGTCTACCCGACGCCAAAATAGCCCACATATAAACACATCACACAGTTGGCACACGAAGAGTTAGCACACTAGAAATTAAGCAACGCAGTTTTAGTGATATATACTTATTATACAACGACGCATATTCCACTACAGTGCATGAAAGCTATAAAAATGTAAAAAAATATACAGAACAAAAATAACAGCACAAACATGAACAAAACAGACACCACAAATAACACAAACAGCAAACAAAACAAACATCACACACACACACACACAATAGTAACCCGTTAAGCCCGTAGACGCTTCTTCTTCTTCTTCTTTTTATCTTCTACTACCGGTATTTCTATCCCACATGATTTTATTCCATCAAACTGTCAGGGTTAGATAAAGGGTTGTCCATATATAACGCTCCCCTTCCACTCCGCTGGCTAATTTCTCGTGTGTTGGGGGTACGGTTCAGGAGCGTTATCATTGCTTATCCAACATCATTTGTTCGTTTCCTGGATTCCTACTCCCACTGCCACACCCACGCCCACACCAGCAGACTGAACCACCCCCACAACACATGATACAGCAGGTGAATTTCTGGTGCAGCGCTATTTACAGACCATCTTGTCTTTCCTTTGTCAATAAAATCGTCTGGAGGCAGCAGGGATGAAGTTAAATATTACGTATGGTTCTCCAGATGAGAGGGTTAAGCAATCAAAAGCACCACGTAGACACACCTGCCTGACTACAGGTGTTATAAATGAGCACACACACACACACACACACACACACACACACACACACACACACACTTCTCTCACACACACACGCACACTGTCTCTCTCTCTCTCTCTCTCTCTCACACACACACACACACACACACACACACACACACACACACATTTTTCTCTCTCACACACACACACAATTCAAGTAAAGATGAAACTTAAACATCATCGGAGTGACAAGATTAATCCAGCTGCCAAAACCACTCACACTTACGACAGGAATTGATCGTAAGTGTGTTTGTGAATGCAGGCACAGAATTATGAAGCAAAGAGCGACGCAACAAACGATTACAGTGACGCAGCGCCTTTGTACACAAGCCAGCACACACACACACACACACACACACACACACACACACACACACACACACACACACACACACACACACACACACACACACACACACCGATTATCTTTAGATCTCACAGGCCTACGCTCCCACACATACTCTCATTCATAAAGAAATTCATTGGCTTTTCCCCTTGAAATTATAATGGGAAAATCTCTCTCTCTCTCTCTCTCTCTCTCTCTCTCTCTCTCTCTCTTTCAATACTTACATCATATGAGAGTATCGCGTGCTTATATTCTAGTTCTTATAAGTTAACCCTTTCCATCCTGTGAATTAACGTGAATTTTCAGTATAATCCTGCGATTTCCTGACGATATCATTCAAATGAGAAGATATTTGTCGAACTGAAGGAGTTACACACAGCTTTAATTAACTCCTACACTAAGCGAGATCCTTACCAAGTTGCATTATTAAATCGTATGTTGGTAGCAGGAGTAAAATGAATAAGAATAGCAAAACTGTGCAGACCCACCCCACAGCAGGCAATTCTAAGAAACCTTGAAACTCATAGGAAAACACACACACACACACACACACACACACAGTTGGCTCTGAAACCGTTTTCTGTAACGAAGACTTCCCGTCGCTAGGCAACCCTTAACCTCTAAGCCTTCTCTTCCTCCTCATCCCCATGCACCCCATGCACCCCTCGTGTACGCGGTGGAGTAGGTAAATATACCGTACGTTACGGTACATACATACGTCTCCCAAGAGAAGGGCCTAACAATAGCCACTACAAGCAGGCCTACTCATTTATCACAGGAGAAGGCAGTTAATGTTCTGTGTTTACTGAGTACTGAAAGACCCCACCAGAATGTTCTGTGTTTACTGAGTACTGAAAGACCCCACCAGAATGTTCTGTGTTTACTGAGTACTGAAAGACCCCACCAGAATGTCACACACACACACACACACACACACACACACACACACACACACACACACACACACGATAAAAATGTATACAGCACCAACCGCTTTTAGAATTCTTATTTAGCCCGGTTGCATTATTCCACTTTACTGTTCATTCTGCCTTGCTTGCGAAACGATTGAGAGCAAATGTGGATACTGAAGCATTGTTTATACACACCTTAAGCTCAAGAAATTTTATAAATAAGTACGGTATAACTAGCCTTACCTATTTAGCCAATCCACCTACCGGTAATTATGGGAACTAACTGCACCGATTACATAGAGTATTTGGATGTTTAAAAAGGTGTACCCATGGCAGTGGATGTGTGTGTGTGTGTGTGTGTGTTTAGTGGGTACGCTACGTGCTTTTCCGTAAGTTTATCTGCGTGTGTGTGGGTGCATTTTTGTGTGTGAAGGGGATATGTGCTCTCTCCCCCCCCTCTCTCTCAGCCTGCAAGCGTGACATCAGACCAGTACCGTACCTCTTGCCTCACTCCCTTTCCCTCACCCCACCAGAATGTCACACACACACACACACACACACACACACACACACACACACACACACACACACACACACACAGAGCTGTTGCATCTCCTAGTTTCTACCACCAAAATAATAATAATAATAATAATAATAATAATAATAATAATAATGGTAAGTTTCTGGTAACCATATTCTAGTTACCACCAGACGATTTTATTCAGCTCTCAGCCAGAACGTATTATGTATTATACTGCTGTTGACGTCAGACGGTTTTATTCAGCTGAGAAGGCACTGCTCAACTCTTTTCACTTTATCTTGGCCTAAAGTTGTCATCTCTATCCTAAAAATGCTGAGTTGTAAGAATAAAGTAACGACAGAATTCGGTCTAATCACAAAGAAGTGCAATGGAAAGGGTTGTTTAGCTTGACACTGAGCTATGTGAAATCTACCGCAAAGGACGAAAATCTAGGCCAAGTTAAGGTGAAGAGAGTGCAGTGAAAAGGCTAGACACAGTTTCCATCAGTGTAATTAATAGCTATGGTACTACATGACTGTCAGTATAGCCTATATTCTTGCTACGGACACGATTTTAGCCCATGCAGCTGATAAGGGGCGTCTGTTAGTGAAAGGATTAACCCCTTCACCTGGATGACGTTATTTTGCTTATTCTTGCTACCTTCAAACAATTTTATTGATCCTAGTAAAGATTTTGAAAGGAAGAAGATATGTATTTTACAATCTCCATTACTAAAAAAAGGTCTTCCCTAAATTCTACCACTCGTTTGTCTGGCAATACGGTAATAATAATAATAATAATAATAATAATAATAATAATAACAATAACAGCAATAATATATAATAATGATGATAAAAATAATATCTAAAGGTAATAATTCAGACGGTTTTTGCATTCTGGTCCTGCTGCCGCCAGACGATTTTATGCAGTTCAGGAAAAACCTCTGCTATAGTTCTTTTACCTTAACTTGGCTCAGATTTCTGTCTTTTGGTTGCAAATTCCAAGTAGCTGAGTGCCAGAATAAGACAATACTACGGCTCTACATCCTTGCCATAGCACTTTTTCCTGACTGGCATCATATCCTAGTGTTAAATAACTGTTACAACTCAGCACTGGAGATAGAGGGATGGTAACCTTAGGCAAAGTTAGAGTGAAAAGAGTATAGTGAAGATGTCAGACAACTTCACAACCCCCAGTAGCTATCTCTTTTAATGATAACAATTTTACTCAGCTTATAACTCTTTTAGCCTATCCTTGCCATCCCTTGACCATTATATTCAGTTTAGGATGTCTCTCTCTCTCTCTCTCTCTCTCACACACACACACACACACACACACACACACACACACACACACAAGGGCTTCGATACAACCCTTTTTAAGACACTCTGAAGATAAGGTACTCTAAGATGCCCTGCATAAGCTTATAAACAAAATTAGGCATGGTTCTTTCACACTAACCTGGCCCAGCTTATTTCACGTAGCTCAGTGGTAGATGTGACAATGCTACGGCTCAACATTCCAAAGCACTTCTTCGTAAACAGCATCATACTCGAGTGGTAATCCTTTCATACAACTCAGTATTTAAGATGGGGAGATGATGGCAGTTTTAGGCCAAGTTAGAGTGAAAAGAGTATAGTAGCAAAAATAAATAACAAAAAAAAGGCCACTCTACTCATAACGATGTGTGGGAAGATGACAATTTTAGGTCAAGTTAAAGTGAAAATGGTATAGCAGCAAAAATGTACTAAAAATGACGTTACCCGAATTCAAGCTTCTTAAATAACCTGCCACTTCCCAACAACCCCATCGGTACCAGGACGTATTTAGTGCTGTGGTCTTGTTACCTACCATTAGGCGATTTTACCCACCTAAGCAAAAACCTCTGGGAGTGAAAGGGAATGACTTAAAAAGCGAGACAAATTTTTAACCCGGTTCGTAAAGTCAAACGGGAAATATCTCTGACGGTCTACCCAACAATGCAACAAGATATAGCTATATGCCGAACAGTATGTATCTATAATCCAAACCAATACTGCCCAATAAACGTAGGGGATCGTGGCTAGGCTAATTAGTCCCAGTATTTAAGGGGAGGGTAAACAGTCGCCTTTCCCTTCGTGACACTGGCCTGTATGTGCAATAATATCAACTATACCATGCTTGTAAATCCTTCTGGGACACCGACTGGAGCGCCTAAACCAATTAAACCGCCAGGCGTCTACAACAATATATGCCAATTAAAATCATAAACCAAGCCAAGCAGCTCAATATCAGTAGCAACATAAAATACAGAATAACTTGGTAAAACAACACAATGTGATGAATATACAAAACACCCTCGGCAAAATGACCAATGTAAGTTAGACCTACTCACACCACTAGGAAGGAAAGGTGGCCCACATTTCCTTGGCCATAGTTTGTATATGGGATGGACAGCAGTAAAGAAGTACCAACAGAAAAGTATAAAGAAGAATGTTCTCTGACGTCCTAGGAAGAATGAAAAAGGTTGGGTGAAAAATTTGTGTATGGGACAGATTATTATTCCCGTATTATTATTATCATCATCATCAGCAGAATCACCACCACCATCACCATTGTTATTATTATTATCAGTAGCAACAGCAGCATCACCACCACCATCACCATTATTATTATTATTGTTGTTCTTATTACTATTATACATCATTATCAGCAGCAGCAGCACCATCACCACCACCATCACCATCATTATTATTATTATTATTATCAGACACACTAAGTACACGAGTAAGCCCCACTGACGAGACTATAAGCAGCTTGTAACAATATGAAGTAACCCATTCTATTGAACAATTCCAGTATATGGAAACTCAATGCAAGTGTTACCCAATTCATTTATCAGAACAAATAAAATACAACAATAAATAAAACTACAGACGAATACAAAACAGCAGATTTATGTGAAAATATGTAAATCGCAACGTGAGCTGTGTTGAGGGAGGCCAACTAGTGTAAGCCACATTCCTACTGCAGTGAAAGTGTTCCCCCCGCGGCCACATTACACCCCCCACACCTACACCCACACCCCCTCCACACACACACACACACACACACACACACACACACACACACATACCAAACCCCACATCACACCCATGAATCCCACACCCACCCTATATCTACCACTCTCCCAGTACACATTCCATAACTCACACTCTCTAAACATACTTTCAACTGTAAACACACACACACACACACACACACACACACACACACACACACACACACACACACACACACATACCAAACCCCACATCACACCCATGAATCCCACACCCACCCTCTATTTACCACTCTCTCAATACACACTACATACCGTACATCACACTCTCTAAACATACTTTCAATTGTAAACACACACACACACACACACACACACACACACACACACACACACACACACACACACACACTAACCCCAATCCCAAATCACACCCATCCACTATCTACCACTCTCTCAATATTCACTCCATACCTCAAACTCTCTAAACATACTTTCAACTGTAAATACACACACACACACACACAAACACACACTCTAGCTACCACTCTCATCACACACTGCCAAACCTCACTCTGTACCTTAAACATACTTTCAACTCTAAACACACACACACACACACACACACACACACACACACACACACACACACACACACACACACACACACATACACCACATTCATTTCCGTTTACCTATCACCTTTCGCTTTTTCTGTCTCGTCGTTGGTCTAGAGTCGTAATGTAAATGGCATGAGACCTCGTTGCACCTTCTCCTTAACGATTTATTTTGAAGAGCATACTTCATCATTCTCCCGTATTCTGTTTAGCTATACCGCATTTATATCGACCTAATTCGCATCGTTAACTTCAGGATATTGAGACCTAATGTACAGAATAAATAGCTAAGGAAGTGGTGTTACGATATCTCTTAAGCTACGTCTTCCTTTCAGCCATTATTGCCAGGGTGTTTTCATCTGACGGAACTGGACCACTTTCACAACTTCAGTACTAGGCCATGGTTGCGTGAAATTCTACGAGCCTAAGTTATGTGGCAGGTATGAGTCTCCTTGGTTACTAGGTTAATTTATCCTCCCATTAGACACAAACATAGATAGCCTAGATGGATAGATAGATAGGCAGGTAGATAGACAGACAGATAGACAAATAAACAGACTGCAGAGGGGGAAGGAATTATCGTGGGGCGGATCCAAAGGAGGAAGTAGGTTATCCAACATTCCTTTCAACACATCCATTTCCCTTCACCTGCTGCCCATTTCCTTTCACTATCACATCTTTTTTTACATCTATTCTTGCTGTTCCCAGACGATTTTAAGCACCTCAGGCGAGACTTCATTTACTTCCATTCACTTACTGCCATTCGCTAATCTTCATTCCTCCCACTATGATTTTATGCAGCTCGAGTGACTTCCATTAAGGGTCACTGGCAAGGCGTTTATTCCTTCATATTCCCCCTGCCTCTGGACAAGGTTATTTGTACTGGGAGACGGCATGGTGGATTTAGAAGGGTTAGATATGGCCTTCATTAAGACCTTCAAGTATAAGCCTTGTGTTATACTTCCAGAGGGGTTTGTTCACTCTTCATTATCTCCACACAGTGTCTTGTTTCTCTCTCTCTCTCTCTCTCCATCCTGTTCTTGCTTTGCCTCGCCTAACCAACCCGCTCTCCCACTCCTACCCAGTCTCTCATTCCATCTACTCCACCTGCGCTCCATCTACTCCACCTGCATACCATCTACTCCACCTGCATCCATCTACTCCACCTGCATTCCATCTACTCCACCTGCATTCCATCTACTCCACCTGCATTCCATCTACACCTGCATACCATCTACACCTGCATACCATCTACTCCACCTGCATACCATCTACTCCACCTGCATTCCATCTACTCCACCTGCATACCATCTACTCCACCTGCATACCATCTACTCCACCTGCATTCCATCTACTCCACCTGCATTCCATCTACTCCACCTGCATTCCATCTACTCCACCTGCATACCATCTACTCCACCTGCATACCATCTACTCCACCTGCATACCATCTACTCCACCTGCATTCCATCTACTCCACCTGCATTCCATCTACTCCACCTGCATTCCATCTACTCCACCTGCATTCCATCTACTCCACCTGCATACCATCTACTCCACCTGCATACCATCTACTCCACCTGCATACCATCTACTCCACCTGCATTCCATCTACTCCACCTGCATACCATCTACTCCACCTGCATTCCATCTACACCTGCATTCCATCTACTCCACCTGCATTCCATCTACTCCACCTGCATTCCATCTACTCCACCTGCATACCATCTACTCCACCTGCATTCCATCTACTCCACCTGCATTCCATCTACTCCACCTGCATTCCATCTACTCCACCTGCATTCCATCTACTCCACCTGCATTCCATCTACTCCACCTGCATTCCATCTACTCCACCTGCATACCATCTACTCCACCTGCATACCATCTACTCCACCTGCATTCCATCTACTCCACCTGCATACCATCTACTCCACCTGCATACCATCTACTCCACCTGCATTCCATCTACTCCACCTGCATTCCATCTACTCCACCTGCATTCCATCTACTCCACCTGCATTCCATCTACTCCACCTGCATACCATCTACTCCACCTGCATTCCATCTACTCCACCTGCATACCATCTACTCCACCTGCATACCATCTACTCCACCTGCATTCCATCTACTCCACCTGCATACCATCTACTCCACCTGCATACCATCTACTCCACCTGCATTCCATCTACTCCACCTGCATTCCATCTACTCCACCTGCATACCATCTACTCCACCTGCATTCCATCTACTCCACCTGCATACCATCTACTCCACCTGCATACCATCTACTCCACCTGCATTCCATCTACTCCACCTGCATACCATCTACTCCACCTGCATACCATCTACTCCACCTGCATTCCATCTACTCCACCTGCATACCATCTACTCCACCTGCATTCCATCTACTCCACCTGCATACCATCTACTCCACCTGCATACCATCTACTCCACCTGCATTCCATCTACTCCACCTGCATACCATCTACTCCACCTGCATACCATCTACTCCACCTGCATTCCATCTACTCCACCTGCATACCATCTACTCCACCTGCATACCATCTACTCCGCAGGTCACATGGGTTAAATTCCCAGGTATGTAAATTAGTTCCCACGAGTGACTACATTATGCTAGGGAGAGAGAGAGAGAGAGAGAGAGAGAGAGAGAGAGAGAGAGAGAGAGAATGTGTGTGTGTGTGTGTGTGTGTGTGTGTGTGTGTGTGTGTGTGACCTGGTGGCTGATATCTATTTTGTGTATCAATTTTTGCGCATTTTTTATATCCAAGAAAATCTAGTTTAGGTCTGGTTTGATTTCTGAGCCTCATCAAGTTAGTCTGTTAGTCACTGAGGTTAATCGGTAAGGTTAGGTCAGGTTAAGGTTGGTTAAGTTAGGTTAGAGTAAAAAAGGGAAAAAAAGAACGAAATAGAGATTACTTTGTTAGTCACTTATGGTCAAATCTTAGGTCAGGTAGGTCAGGTTTGGTTAAGTTAGGATAAAAAAGAAAAAGAAATAATGGATGGCTGATAATCTACAGAAAATCAATATTAGCACTTAAAAAAAATAAAAATGTCATACAGAATGGAAATCTGCGACACCAAACTACATTAGTCACATATACTCTTTTCACTTTAACCTGGCCCAGATTTTCGTCCTCTTGCACCTTATTTCACGCACCTCAGCGGCAGAAAAACACAGTACAACAGCCCTATATCCTTTCCATAGCACTTCCTCGTGGCTAGCATCATATTCTAGTGTTAATTTATCGTCAGAACTCAGTATTCAAAATGGAGAGATGGAAATTTCAGCCAGATTAGAGTAAAAAGGGTACAGTAACTCTTAGGACTTAGGAGATTGTATGGCACTTCTCCTTAAGAGTTTAATTTTGCGTATGACACATTAAAAAAAAAAATGTGATACCGGTACTTACTTGCCGCTCTCCTGCGTTGCACCATACTCTTTTCGGAGGATAGGGAAGGAGTTGAGGGATGTTTGTAATGCCAACCGGATAGCTCCACCGGCCAATTATATCAATGCTACATCGTGAGGGCGTCCCTTTTCAGCATATCCTACCATCCATACCGGTACGGTATAGGATACATTCAACTTGTATCCAATGAACTTTGCCTTTTCCCACGCCTGATTATGCCTTGCCAAGGAAGCCGAAACGCAGTGTGTTTACAATATGAGGAAGTCAAGATCGTTCAGATGTAACCTTGTCTAATCTTCGCTGATACTAATCACATCTACTGCACTGAGTTTTGAAGCTGACGAACTCAGTGTTCTACCCATTCAAGTGAGTTGCCAAGCTTATATAGGTTATACCCTTTTCACATTAACTAGGCCTAAAACTAACATATTCCTATCTTGAATACTTCCCTGTAACAAGAGATTAATACAAGAACAGCGGTAGTCACGAAGAAGTGTTATGGAAAGGATGTAAGACATAGTATTGTCTTCTTTTGCCATCGAACTACGAAAAATACGCTGAAAAAAGAACGAAAATCACCACGATGTTGAGATGGAAGAACAACAGCCAATATATTTTTCTTTTTTCTGAATATAACTTATCTCCTGTATTCCTTGTGTGATGCTACTCAGCAGGGAAAAGATGAAGGTATAGTTCTTTCACCTTAACTTGGCCCAGATTTTCGTCCTTTTGGTGCTTATTTCATTCAGCTCACTGGCAAAATAAGAAAATGCTACGGTTCTTCATCCCCCCACAGCGATTCTTCGTGAATGGCCTCATGTTACAGCGTTAATCTATTGAAAAAAATCAAAACTGAATATGGAGAGATGGCAATTCTAAGCCAAGTTAGAGTGTACAAAGAGTATAGCAAGGATTCAATGCATGTAGAGATAGACTAGATACATATATAACCAGGTGGATGAGAGAGAGAGAGAGAGAGAGAGAGAGAGAGAGAGAGAGAGAGAGAGAGAGGGGAGCAGTACCGTTCACCGTAGTACCGTATATAACGATGGTGGTGAAGTGTGCAGGTGGTAGTAGAGGTGTGGTGAGCGTGAAGGACTGACTTTTTTTTTTTTTTTTAGAATGACTGTGGTATGTGTTGGTTCTCCTCTCTCTCTCTCTCTCTCTCTCTCTCTCTCTCGTGCATTTTTACTGACTGATGGTATGCACACCCACGCGCAATGTGATTCATCCACGCCCGCACACGGTCACCCAACACCATCTCTCTCTCTCTCTCTCTCATACACCCACGCACACTAAAGAAATGTATACAAAAAAGGTAACAGAAGAAAGACTATTACGAGCCAGACTCATTCTCGGAACACACACACACACACACACACACACACATGCACAAACAAGCAAACACTCTCTCTCTCTCTCTCTCTCTCTCACACACACACACACACACACACACACACACACACACACACACACACATGCACAAACAAGCAAACACTCTCTCTCTCTCTCTCTCTCTCTCTCACACACACACACACACACACACACACACACACACACACACACACATGCACAGGCAAGCAAACACTCTCTCTCTCTCTCTCTCTCTCTCTCACACACACACACACACACACACACACACACACACACACATGCACAAACAAGCAAACTCTCTCTCTCTCTCTCTCTCTCTCTCTCTCACACACACACACACACACATGCACAAACAAGCAAACTCTCTCTCTCTCTCTCTCTCTCTCTCTCACACACACACACACACATTCAACCAAGTCTGTATTATTTCCGGACAAGCCTGGGTATCACAACACAACACAACATCACAGACAAACAAGTACGCACAACATACACTTCCCTACTTCACTTGGCAACACACTGCACCATTAAACCGCGAGAAAAAGCACATCAGGGGGTATATATCTTCTCTGGGCACGACACCACATGATCACACTACTGCTTTTATACAACACAAACGAAATATACAACGCACCACATCCCAAAGCACTAGATTGCAACTGGCAACGCATCATAACACAACGAAGCTAAATAACACATCAACCTTTCAGCCCAATGACGTATTATACAGGGTAGTTCGTAAATTGCGCTTCGCTAGTAACTCACCTGGGGGAAACTTAAGTATTGCGGAACGGCTCAGTCTGCTGGTGTGGGCCTGGGTGTGGTAATGGGTGTAGGAAATTAATATAGGATGCACAACACTGATGAAGCTGACTAAGCCGTCTGGGCAACACGAGAAAGCACCCAGCAGAGTGGAAAAAAAATTGTTGTATATGGCTCTGTCTGCTGGTGTGGGCGTGGATGTGGAAGTAGGAGTAGGAAATTAATAAACTATGCTGAATATACACTGATAAAACTGACTGAGCCGTCCAAACAACACAGTAGTGGAGTGGAAGAGGAGTATTACGTATGGAGCACTCTATATTTTAATCTTCCTACCCCATGCAGTTTTATTTACCTTAGGAGAGAATTGTCGAGCTTGAGGGAATAGAAACAGCATTCATTAAAGCCCAACAGAACAAGAGGTGTTTCCGTAAGCTGAGTAAAATCGTCCGGTGGTAGCAAGAATAGAATGTAAATTATATAAATTGGAATTGAAGTGGTTATATATAACGGGTGGACAAAAGAAAGAGAAAAAGAAAGGAAAACACAATTACCGTACTTCAAATTAACACACACACACACACGAAGCGGGTGGTTACTGTCCCCCTCGAACAAAAGGATGGGTGTGTGCGTGTGTGAAGGTCAAGGCTTTGCCCTTAGATCGGACTATGTGAGCTCTCAGCTCTCTTCCGGGAGGGTAAAATGCTGATCACAACCATCACGTGATCCTGACCGACCCGGTGAATTACACACACACACACACACACACACACACACACACACACACACACACACACACACACACTTTCGACGCAACACTAAGAACATCAAAACATACATCACATCAGAACGAAAAATACATCACTTAAATGACAACAGATCAGCACCACGAAGCAACACTAAAGACACAACGCCTCCCAACAAACTGCACAACACTTATCTGACAACACACCACACTATCAACCCCTTTCAACTCCATGACGTCCCTTATAGTTTATCTTCCTGTTACCTGGTGATATTACTTAACTTTGGAGAGCCAGCTGGTAGGGAAGGGGTTAGCGAAAGTTGTATTTAACCCTCTAGTGCTAAATGTCTGTCCTAAACTAGCCTATATGAAATCGTGTGCAGACAGCAAAATGAAATAAAAAACGTCCTTGAGGTGAATGGGTTAAGCACGAGACGGCATATAAAACATACACTGAGAGAGAGAGAGAGAGAGAGAGAGAGAGAGAGAGAGAGGCGAAGCGTGAGTGAGATTTAATTTGGCCAACATACCGGCAGTACTAAACATCAAACAAAACACCAATAACAAAAACAACGACACATCAACTCCTAAACAAAACACTTTCTACAACGCCAACACATAATTCGTACAACTAAATATACGACACAGGTTGGCCCACATATAGCACTCCTTTTCCAATCCGACGGACCATTTCTTGCGTGTCGTGGAGACTGCTCATCCAGCGTTTGGAAAGCCTACCCTATATCATTACCTACTCCCACTGCCACCCCTACGCCCACACCAGCAGGCTGAACCATCCGTGGACCATCCTGTGTTACACCATTCTTATAACTCTTAAATAACACCATCTCTATAACTGACACAAGTCCTATACGGTACCTCCTAAAATAACTACACCTTTAGGGGGAGGTGGTGATCGAGTGAATAGAGACGTCCGTTGTTTAAAGTGACCCTAGATCGAGCCCACATCGAGGTATCGAGCCCACATCGAGGTAGGGAGCAGACTGATGAACTAAATTTCGTTAACAAGACTCACCGACATAACATACAAATAACCCAGCTGTCCTGAAAGAAACATTCATTATGGAAGAAGAGAATTAAGCTAGTGCCCAAGTGGTAACGTGAAAGTGTGTGACACGTAGGAAAGCTGCTGGGACGATGGGAATGGTCCGTTTATGTTCTGAGTATGACACAGACAAAACTTTAACACACACTCTCTCTCTCTCCACTGCATAACACAATCTCTCTCTCTTCTAAATCTTACTTACATTACGCCATTCATTAAGCTTCTTCATATCATCATTCTTACAACCCACAACAAAAAACGCTCCTTTCTGTGTGACATAAAAGGCTTGGAGCACCACCTTATTAGCGATTTATTCATTTACACCTTAACGCTCACTGTTCTTACTTACATGGTTTTAATACCCACATATTTTGCTTCAATAACACACAAGAAAACACTGGTATAACATGCAGAATAAATCGCTAAGGAAGAGGTACTACAAAGCCCCTAATGCCACTTCATTACTGAGAGTTTAAATAATGATAATAATACTGTCCGTATTGGGATGCGATTAATATACCTCTTTCACTTTAACTTGACCCAAATTTTCGTCCTGTTGCAGATCAGCCTATATTACGTAGCCAAGTAGCAGGAACAGACAATGATATAACTTTACATTCTTTTATCTGCACTTCTTCGTGAACAGCATAATAATCCAGTAGGAATTAACTTACCGTCGCAACCCAGTTGGCTACAGATGGTAATTTTAGGCTAAATTAATGTGGAGTAAAAATAGTGACAACAGGAAACATTCGTAAGTACTGGGCTGATGAGTCCAAAAATATTTCAGATACTGTCATTATAGGTAGCAATACTAGTAGTAATGGTAGTAGCTGTAGTAGTAGTAGCAGTAGTAGTAGTAGTATAGAAGTAGTAGTAGTAGTAGTAGTAGTGGTGGTGGTGGTGCTAGCACCAAGGTCATTTGAAACGTGAACACAGTGGACAGCAGGTTGAAGGTGCCCTCATCCTGCAATTCACCATCCTCCTTTTGGGGGGCCAGAGAGGGAGTTGAGGGGCATTTGTATAACCAGGCAAAGGAGCGGCTCAGCCACTATGTGGAGTCCCTCTACAGCACCGACAGTGTGATATCAGTATACTCTTTTTACTCTAACTCGGCCTAATAATGCTCTCTCTCTCCTTAACGAATGACGAGTTGTGGCGACAGATTAACACAAGAATACGATACTAATAAGATACGAATAAATGTGTTTGTGTGTGGGTAAGTAAATTGGGAGTGTGTCGTCCTGTCTCGGCCACCTCCCTTTCTTTGAGGGAAGCAGCCTAGGTACATAGATAGTAGCCTATATAGATAAACAATACTAGCCATGCTAGTCAGGAATACAGTATGTGCTAGTCTATGGAAATCATGTAGAACCTTAGCACTGACTTACTTGGCCATGAAGCTGCGTGAAATAAAGTGGAAAAGCGCGAGAATGTGGGCCATGTTAATGTGAAAAGTGGATAGATAACAAAACTGTAACAGGGGGGTGATGGAGCGCACTTCTCCCGCCAATCTCGCTGGTGGTGGAAGTGGCCGGGTCAGCTGGACAAACAAACACCGATACATAAACATTTTGAGGCTCACATAATGCCATAGGTCGCGCCACACCAGATGCTTGCTGGCATCGGCGCTAGTTTGGCATCACTGAACCCTAACCCACATAATTTCTCTATGAATTCAATAATGAAGTAGTAAAAAAGGTTCAACATTCTAAAGTAATTTACATATATAACTACCTGGTACTAATTTTTACTGTTAATAGACAATTTTATAAAACAAGTACGGTCAGGGACAAAACTTCACTTAATATTTCCTTTCTGACTCTCACACCTGTGCTGTCACATATTCTATGGGCTAAGAGACATTTGATATAATTCTCAAGCCATGTAACCTATGATTTTCTTTTGATATGATGCGTCTGGGAGGAAACCATAATTTAAGTACGAAGTAGCCTAAATACAGAGAAATACAATGAAAATTTATGTCTGCGTGTGTACAGAAGCTAAGTCCATGATGTACCGTACTACAGTAAGGTTGTGCGATAAAGCATAACAATTATTCACCCCGTTTTCACCCACACTGAGTCTATGTCCTATTCTTTTTTATGTACCGTGCAGAGTGAAGTGTAGAGTAGCGTCCGGCTTGCATACGCCTTCTTCCAGGGTAGGAAGGTGCAGGCTAGAATCAGAAGACTACGGATATTCAAGCCTCGCGGTAGTATTCTATGTGAAATGGGGGAACGCAGCACTGTTACCTTAGTGATCTATTCAGCATGTTATACCTTAATACTCTCTTGACTAGGTTACCGTCACAAACTATTCCTATATTAAAACGATATAAATAACCGAACATACAAAAGAGCCGCGGAGCCTCCTTGATGTCATTCGCCCTAATTCTCATGGTTAAAATGCTCCTTAACACATCTTTCCAAGCTATTTATTTTTATTAATACACCATGATATCCTCCTCTGCAGCATATATATAAATAACTCTAATATTCTCATACTCTGCATAAATAACGTACAAAATTATATTAACCAGTCGATTCCAAAAATAAATCGCTACGAATGAGGTGTTACGGCGCCACCTTTGCCGACGAGAATAGGCCATGACCCACTGTGCTACTGAGTAATTGAAATGTAAGAATTTACAACCTTATACCGAACTATCCTCCTTTTACTTTAACTTGCCCTAAAATTGCCGTCTCTCCATCTTCACTCCTGAACTGTAACAAGATATTAACACTAGAGTACGATGCTAGTCACGAATAAGTGCCGCGGAAAGACACAAAGCAGTAGTATGATCTTATTCTGCCACTGAGCTACGTGAAATAAGCCGCAAAAAGGACGAAAATCTGGGCCAAGTTAAGGTGAAAGGACTACAGCACTGGTCTGGTCTGGTGGCGCCCTCTACTCCACATTCCTCTCTCTAACCTGGCCATTCCTGTATATCGATCCCCGTGAGAAATTTAACGCTAGTCCATAAACAGAAATCTTGCCTAAGTTTATCGTATTAGGCTAATCTATTATTTCTGACCTACGTGTGTGTGTGTGTGTGTGTGTGTGTGTGTGTGTGTGTGTGTGTGTGTGTGTGAGAGAGAGAGAGAGAGAGAGAGAGAGAGAGAGAGAGAGAGAGAGAGAGAGAGAGAGAGAGACAAAAATAAAGGCCATGAACAGGAGTACATTTTTTTAAACTGGGGACATCAATCAAAGGAGAATGGAGGGCAAGTGATACACTGAAAAGGTGAGTGTGTGTTGAATCAGGAAGGAAACAATCCACCAGAATTAATCGATTTGCACGACTAGCCTCGCCCTCTAGCACACACACACACACACAGCCGGGTGTTGCGCATCCTTCTTTACGCTAGCTATTGTACTAACATCTGTTATTTCACCTGCTCCTCCAACTCCTTACAAGGGGTCATTAACTCTGTCTCTCTCTCTCTCTCTCTCTCTCTCTCTCTCTCTCTCTCTCTCTCACACACACACACACACACACACACACACACACACACACACAGCCAGGTGTTCCAGGTCCTCCTCTACGCTATTGCACTAACATCTGTTATTTCACCTGCTCACGGGGTCATTAAGTCATTCACTCTCTCTCTCTCTCTCACACACACACACACACACACACACACACACACACACACTGCTGTAATTAAAAGGGGCAACAGTGAAGTGAAAGAATGCTGATAATACTCCTTTTCCCGTACAAATCATGTTAGTATAGAATATACAGAAGTTTCTTTTCAATCTTAATTTTCAAGTCAGTTTTTCTATGCTGCACGGTGGTCCTTCTTTCTTTTTCCTGCCGGCTTTAGCTAGGGGATTTGGTGTGCGGAGGTGCAGGCTTCTTGTTTTGTTATCCTTATCATAACCTCACAGAATTAGATAAGGAATAGTCTTCTATGAAACAAAGAGCCTTAAAATGACCACTTGGTTTGCTAAAGTCTGCATTCCTCTCGTAGGCCATTTCATCTCAGTGGCTGTACCTACTGGGCCAATTAGCCTTTATACGCCACTCCCTGAACTGAAGGAGTCAGCAAAACAATAAAGGATGTCACAGTAATGAAAGGAAACACTAACTACCAGGGACTTGGTACTAAATATACCCTATTCACCAAGCGTTTGCTAATGTTATATATTGACATGAAACAACGCCAATTAAAGGGTTACATAATACGCTACCAGTTATTACAATTACTAAGAATAATAGGCTACATGTTTTCATTATCGCTATAACGGGTGTTGTAATCATCACACAATAGTGGCATCCAGCTCTAATAAGCACCGTACCTGTGTGGCTAGTTGGTGGAGCGTAAAGCCTCCCTCACCTCACACGTTTCTCATGCAAACAAGAGATTTGGTTCAGCTACGTATATTCAAGTAGTAGTAGTAGTAGTAGTAGTAGTAGTAGTAGTAGCAGTAGTAGCAGCAGCAGCAGCAGCAGCAGCAATAATAATAATAATAATAATAATAATAATAATAATAAATAATAATAATAATAACAAAAATAATAATAACAAAAATAATAATAATAATAATAATAATAATAATAAATACTGCTAAGAATAATGGGAATGGAGAGAGCAGAGCGGCTGTAAATAGCTATGATTGGCTTTGGGGGTGTGCAGAGAAGGAATGCAGTGCCAGGAAACGTGACACTTGCAGAAGCGAAGTACGCTTTGAAACGGCTGAAAAAGAGGAAAGCAGCTGGGGTTGATGAGGTGTATGCAGAGATGATTAAGTGCAGGGGAGAGCGGAATGAAGTGCTTGTTGGAGATATGAAAGAAGACATGGATGAGTTAAAGTGTGCCAACAGAGTGGAAAAAGTCTGTGATTGTACTCCTGTACAAAAATAATGTAGGCGAGGTGTGTGCAAGAATTATCGTGGCATATGTCTACTAAGAGTTGTAGGGAAGGTATACGGAAGAATTATTATAGAAGGTACACAGAAGAATTATTATAGAGAAAGTAGGGGTTATATCAGAAAGCCTAGTGAGTGACGAACAGGGTGGCTTCAGTAGTGGCAAAGGATGTGTGGATTACATATTTGCAATGAGACAGATGTGGAGAAGGCTTGTGAGAAGGACTATAAGGTGTTTATGGCATTTATGGATTTGGAAAAAAGCATACGACAAAGTAGACAGAGAAGGACTGTGGAAGGTTTGGTGGATGTACAGTGTAGATGGTATATAAGCTGCTAGGTGCCATCAAGTGTTTTTATGATGGTAGTGAGGCATGTGTATGGCATCCAAGTGAATGGTTCATGATCACTGTGGGCGTGCGACAAGGTTGTGTGATGTCCCCATGGTTGCTGAATATATATATGGATGGGGTGATGAGACAAGTAAAAAAATGAGTAATGGAGAGAGGGATGGCGCTGGTAATGAATGGTGATGGATGGAATACCTAAAATTTGATGTACGGTAACTATGCTGATGATGCTGTACTACTTGCAAATACAGGACACGAGCTTGGTAGACTAGTGCAAAATTTTGTAGATGTCTGTGAGCGTCGTGCCTCGAGATGAAATGTAGAAATTAGTAAAGTGATGGTTATTGAGACAGGGTGACTCCCAGTGCGATGTTACAGTGAATGGAGAGAGACTGGAGGTAACTAGTGAGGGAATTTAAATACCTGGGTAGAGTGATAGAAAGCAGAGGAAAATGTGCAAAGGAAGTGGAAAGCAGAGTGACATAAGGAAGGAAACTAGCTGGTGCTATGAAGGCCTTGATAAGAAACAGAGGCTGAAGTGCTGCAGCAGCGCGAGGCCTACATGAAAGTGTTGGTGCCAACTTTACCATACGTGTGAGTCTATGGTGTGGCATGAAAATGAAAAGTCAAGAGTAAGAGCAGTGGAGATGGGACTGCTGAGTTATGTATGTGGAATACAGAAAGTGGACAGGATACGAAATAATGTGATTCGTGGAAGACGCGGAGTGAGGAAGTCTATGAACACCAGAATCGAAGAATGTACTGAGGTGGCATGGCGATGTGAAGAGAATGGGTGACAATAGAGTGGTGAAAAAGGTATAGGCTATCTGAGCGAATCTGAAGGAGGGAGAAGGAGAGGTAGGCCAAGGAGGTGGAGGGATATGGTGGATGAGTGTGTGAGGAAGAGAGGTTTGGAAGTCGATGAGGCTAGGGGACTGACAAGAGATCGAGCTGGCTGGATTAATAGGCTATTGTGAGGAGAATTGAATGATCAGCGATTTGGAACCCTTTTTAACGTGACAGCGTCCGGATTGACCCTATCGGATACGTTTTTATGAAGCTACACAATGTGGTGAATGTTTTTGGCGTATCAGATAGAGCCAGGATTTTGGGGGTCTGAATGGTGAGTGAATGTAAGCGTGGCCCACTGGACTGGGAAAATTTGGGCTGTCTGGACGTTGCTACTCCTAACCTTGCCCTAGGGTGAGAAAGGAGGTCCGGATGATGATGATGATGATGATAAGGTGAGGCAGGCCAAGAAGAAGGTGGAAGGACATGGTGGATAAGTGTGTGAGGAAAAGGGGTATGGAAGTTGGTGAGGCGAAGGGACTGACAAGTGATCAACCTGGCTGGATGAATTTTGTTCGGAGAAGCGCATGACCTGGGATTTGGCACCCCCTTTTAACGTGACAGTGTTTGGATTGACTCTATCGGATAGGTGAAACCTTTTGGTCTATCAGATGGAGCCAGGATTTCGTGGTCTTGAATGATGAATGATTGGAACTGGGCAAACTTTGGCTGCCTGGACGCTGCTGCTCACCCCGCCCTAGGGTGGGAAAGGAGGCCCGGATGATGATGATGATAATACTAATACTAATAACAAAACAAATACTACTACTACTACTACTACTACTAATAATAATAATAATGACAATAATCCTGTTTTGTTTTGTTTCTGAAACGCGCCAGTTCGAAAAGATTTCACCAGCCCTCGAAACACGTTTGCACATTATCACTGTTTATTTACAACACAACTCCATCTGTAAAAACGACGGCAACTATGCTCTATAACCATCCATCACAACACCTCTATCAAGATCGTAGCTTCTTGAGAGAGAGAGAGAGAGAGAGAGAGAGAGAGAGAGAGAGAGAGAGAGAGAGAGAGAGAGAGAGAGAGAGAGAGACCTTATCGCCCCTTCAAAGATTCAAGACACGTCAACAATCTTATGGAAAACGGTCAACTATTTTATAATCCAGGGGTCACTTAAGAAAACAACCCACCAGAGAATGACAGATGATCAGCTCCGGTTGATCGAGCCGTAAAGGATCATCTTCACTTGGCAACACCACATCCGGGCGTGCTGACGGAAGTTTTAACCGTTCAGTATGATGTGCTTCTTCCGGTTCGCCAAACACACGGAGTCTTATTATTCTAGTTGGTACTGGTGGCTTCGTAACACCTCTATTTGGGCGACTTATTTTGCATATTACACCTTAACACTGTCTTCAGTAGTTTAATATCGAAGAAGTATTAATAAATGACATACAAGAGGATAAGTCGGCAAGGAAGTGGTGTTACGAAATCCTCAGAACCATTCACTTTTCTAAAAACAGGACTGTCAAGGCGATCCTGGTGGGGTGGGAAGCGGCAGGGTAAGCCTTGGACCCTACCCACCCGGACCTTGTCACTGTAAAACCCGACAAAACATAAGCCCCTACGATCCAAACTCATCCCATCTTGCCCAATAAATTAACCAGTGCAAAGGCATTACCGGTACCACACTAGCCTACCAGGTAACACAAGGACACCCACCAATAAACCCTACCCACCCGGACCTTCCAATAATAGGCAGTGTCAATCTCCTCTCATATTTAAACTTTTCCCACTCTGATCATAAATTTACCACCAAGACTACACCACCAGAATGAGACAAGGACAGTAGGTTACACAGGAAATCTTCTCTTTCCCCCCAACAAACCAGTGTGTGTGTGTGTGTGTGTGTGTGTGTGTGTGTGTGTGTGTGTGTGTGTGTGTGTGTGTGTGTGTGTGTGTGTGTGTGTGTGTGTGTGTGTGTGTGTGTGTGTGTGTGTGTGTGTGTGTGTGTGTGTGTGTGTGTGTGTGTGATTACTGAGCGACTTCAGGTAAACTAATCAATTTCTCCCGGATGGCTTCCTTCCCGTTTCATCACTCTCATAGCGTGTTATAACCTAACAAGTGTGTGTGTGTGTGTGTGTGTGTGTGTGTGTGTGTGTGTGTGTGTGGGGTTTTTGTTTTTGCAGCGATTCTCCTCATACGTCCCCCCCACCTCTTCCTTCCCCACCTTCTCTCTCTCTCTCTCTCTCTCTCTCTCTCTGTGTGTGTGTGTGTGTGTGTGTGTGTGTGTGTGTGTGTGTGTGTGTGTGTGTGTGTGTGTGTGTGTGTGTGTGTGTGTGTGTGTGTGTGTGTGTGTGTGTGTGTGTGTGTGTGTGTGTGTGTGTGTGTGTGTGTGTGTGTGTGTGTGTGTGTGTGTGTGTGTGTGTGTGTGTGTGTGTGTGTGTGTGTGTGTGTGTGTGTGTGTGTGTGTGTGTGTGTGTGTGTGTGTGTGTGTGTGTGTGTGTGTGTGTGTGTGTGTGTGTGTGTGCCCTGTGTGTGTGTGTGTGTGTGTGTGTGTGTGTGTATGTGTGTGTGTGTGTGTGGGTGTGTGTGTGTGTGTGTGTGTGTGTGTGTGTGTGTGTGTGTGTGTGTGTGTGTGTGTGTGTGTGTGTGTGTGTGTGTGTGTGTGTGTGTGTGTGTGTGTGTGTGTGTGTGTGTGTGTGTGTGTGTGTGTGTGTGTGTGTGTGTGTGTGTGTGTGTGTGTGTGTGTGTGTGTGTGTGTGTGTGTGTGTGTGTGTGTGTGTGTGTGTGTGTGTGTGTGTGTGTGTGTGTGTGTGTGTGTGTGTGTGTGTGTGTGTGTGTGTGTGTGTGTGTGTGTGTGTGTGTGTGTGTGTGTGTGTGTGTGTGTGTGTGTGTGTGTGTGTGTGTGTGTGTGTGTGTGTGTGTGTGTGTGTGTGTGTGTGTGTGTGTGTGTGTGTGTGTGTGTGTGTGTGTGTGTGTGTGTGTGTGTGTGTGTGTGTGTGTGTGTGTGTGTGTGTGTGTGTGTGTGTGTGTGTGTGTGTGTGTGTGTGTGTGTGTGTGTGTGTGTGTGTGTGTGTGTCAGGGGGGTTCCTGTATTTCCAGCGAATCTCCTCATCCTTCCCCTCCACCTCTTCCTTCCACACGTACTCTCTCTCTCTCTCTCTCTCTCTCTCATCTCGTTTTTGGCTCGTCTTCCTTCCAGGTTTCCTTTACTTCGTTCCAACTCCTCATCTCTCCCCTCTCTCCTGTCTCTCTAATTTCGTTTTATGTCCCTCTCCTCCTCCCAAATTTCCGTCTTCCTCCTCTTCCCTTTCTACCTCCTCATCTCTCCCCTCCCCCCACCCTATAATCTCGTTTTTTGTCTCTTCTCCTCCTCCCAAATTTCCTTCTTCCTCCTCCTCCTCTCCCCCCCCCCGACACAGTGAGGGTCAGCGGAAGTGGTGTGGCAATCAACGCCGCCCTGCTTCCTTGTCGACCCCAAAATAATTGATGGAAGGAAAGAAAAAAACAGCGAGAGAGAGAGAGAGAGAGAGAGAGAGAGAGAGAGAGAGAGAGAGAGAGCAACAAAATGCAAGATGAAATGGGTACCGATATCTAAAACAATATAACGAAACATCAGGAAGAGAGAAACAGCCTCAATATCATTTCCCCCCTTTTCTCCTTCATTAATAAGTGTTGGGTCGATTTGGCACCATCAGTAACACAAGAGAATTTCAAGTTGTAAGAGGCAGAACAAATCACTGAGGAGAAGGTGTTACGAGACCTCCTAACCCATTAATAGGCAAGGTAAATCGATAGGTAAGGTAGATCATATAAAGAAGTGTTACGAAAAATAAGCCATTAATCCCCTGTGACAGACTTTTGGCACAGACATGGCGATCCATTCCCTAAGGCCTTGCACTCCTGGACAACCTTCTTGCTTTTCTATCTTTATCTTCATCTCATAGAATTAGATATCATAGTCAGTCTTCCGTAGCTAACAGCCTCGGAAGGATCATTAGGTCTGTTGCTGTTTGCTTTCCTTTGTAGCCTGCTCCCTTGTCCATACTCTCCTAGGTTGCATGGTGGTCCTTCTCACATTTTCCTGCCGGCTTGGGCTAGAGAGTTTGGTTTGGGAGTCTTTTTGCTTTACTTTTATCTTCACCTTAAGGATATTATAGTGACAGCCTTTTCAACAATAAACAGCATCGAAAGAACCACTGATGTTTACTTTCCTTGGTGCTTCTCTATACTCTTTTACACACCTTCACATGTCGCCAAATCAGTCTAACCAGTTCTGCATTTGGTATTATAGGTTTTTCATCACAAGTTGGTTCAGCCCTTTCGTTTTTCTGATGCTCATTTCATGCAGTCTAAAAAAAAAAAAAAAAAACAGTGCTACGGCTCTACATCCTTTCCAAATCACCAGCTACTCCATGACTTGCATCATATTCTATTGTTTATCTACTGCTAAACCTCAGCATTAAAGTAGGAGAGCTGACAATTTTAGGCCAAGCTAGGGTGAAAAGGGTATAGCTACCCCAAAATTCGTCGCAGTTCTAGCCCTGGACCCAAATCCATAAACACACGATCAACTCCCCGCTGTATTCGTAACTGTGATTTGTGTTGCCAGGCAGGATATGGAAAGGAAAACACAGGTACAGTAACGACCAAATTTTCCTTCCCACCCTGATAACTCTAACCTATAAGTATGGCACCGTCACACACGATCTCCAAACATAATATCGACGGAATCTAACTGTATTGCAACTACCAGCAGCCATATTTTGGATTCATTCACGGTAAGTGTGTGACGGTACCGTACTTACGGGTTACAGATATCACGGTGGAAAGGAATACCTAGACGCAATTGGACAGACATGAGCAACAGGTCGCCAACAGTCCACTACCAGCTTTGTGTTCTGCCCTACATATTTCTCCTCACCCTCCCTCCCGCCAAAGAAAGAATATCCCTCCTTTTCATCTCTTACCATATGTTATTTACTTGATATTGCTATCACATCAAATTAGTTCATGTAATACCTTCCACTGCCATAGCCAACAAAGAAGTGTCGGCGAGCTTTTCTTCATAGCTGTACATCCTACATCTCATTCTTCCTGCATATCAAAACCTGAGTTACGACAGGGTTGATCTTAAGAATGTTTGTGAATCCGAACCCCAACGATTAACCTACTGACTATTCTAATCTGACAATATATCCGTAACACCTTTCAGCTCAGTTCATGTCCAGGTGTAGTCAGACTGGAGGGTTGATCTGACTAACCAGGAAGGAGATTCATTCCTACTTCATAATTAAAGTTCACTGAATTTCATATAACCACGACTTAGCTTAGTACCGGGTATTCGTTAGTTATGTGTGTGTGTGTGTGTGTGTGTGTGTGTGTGTGTGTGTGTGTGTGTATACTGCAGGCAATATAATGCAGTCACAGCAGCTTAGTACCGTATCACCGATGTGGTCACAATACAGGTGGTTTTGTGGTGACAGCGACACAGCCTAGTTGCTAATACTAGGCAACACCCAGTGGGCAGGAGTGTGTGGTGAGGTGGAGGGAGTGCGGACACAGCGCTCACTCCAGGCCACGGGTGGGTGGTGAAGCGAAGGCAACCACTGAAATCCTCCCCGGTCACGGCCTCTATACTCACTCCCCAGGCTCCAATATCCCCATAGTTACGCTACAATAACCACCCAGGCCTCACCTATATCCTATTCTTTACACAGTACGCCCTATGGGTAGCTACCACATGGTTATCTCATTCTGGCTACTGCAACATGATTTTTGCTCATCCGAAATAAATCAACAACTCAAAGACGTAAGTATCACATCATACATCAGTTCAATAACCTTCATACCTTGGGTGGTAGGCTAACAGTGTCGCAGGGATTAATCAGACTTGTATATATGCACTGGACCTGTCCTAGAGCCTGGCACTGTGGGGAATATCACCTTGGTAAATCTAGTGGATGTATTAACTTTTTTTTGTCATTTTGTTCATGTAGCTACGACTTTGATGATAATTTTTCATTCAGCCTCATTACTCATAATTACTGCCTCACTAGTACCGTACTGAAAAACGCCTTCATGCAGTCTGCAAAAATAATGTAACTAGGTTACTACTCTGTCCATTTATATAAACGTCCCTCAGCTCCCTGCAGATGGACAGTTTCAACCAGCAGTCCATCGGGTTCATGTTAGAATGATCCTGAGCCGCAGCACCATTACCTTACTAAACAAGACGCATTTAAGCAGTTACCATGACTTTACTAACGCTCAGTTTAACATAACTAGGCTCGCCTACTACCTGCAGCAAGATGACAACTCCACCGCCCTATCACCCGCTGAGGTTAATCAGCTGGGTAATTCTACTCGGTTTTTCATCCTCTGATACTCTGATCTAAATCTAAAACATATGATTATAATAAAGAAAATCGAGTTTTTAAACAGTCATACCGGTACACAGTTTTTATTTTTCCAACTCTGCAATACGGTAGCTAGAAACTGTATATCAGTAAAATCGTCTGGCGGTAGTCACAGTACACACACACACACGTGATGAGGAAGTAGGGAAAGATAAGGTATGTTTTCCGATGAGGGGCAACCGAAAAAAAAATTAACAGGAAGTAAGACATTCTCTCTCTCTCTCTCTCTCTCTCTCTCACACACACACACACACACACACACACACACACACACACGACCATGACCTCCCTCAAACCCCGTGACGGAGACGCCCCGCCTTCTCAGGGTTGGCAACACAGCGATGAGGTTAGGTTAGGTAAGGACATGACCACATACACTCCCACAACATCAAACTTCAATAGTGCGTTTGGTCTTACTTGATAAACGATCCCTAGACCCTTTTCAGTTCAGGTGATGCCCAAGTGAAGTCAGATTGAGGGTGGATTTGGCTAGTAATCAATGAGACTCACTTCCACACAACATCAAACTTCAATAATACGCTTGCTCTAACCTGACAAGATCCCTGGCTTCTTTCAGCTCGGTCGATGATCAAGTGTAGTCAGACTGGAGTGAGGCTTTCAGTAGTGACCAAGGAGACTTACGACATCAGAACAAGGCCAATCAAATTTCACGCAAAAACGACTCAGTATTACAGTTCCAGGAGTCGCCTTGTTCCATATAAAAACAAAAAATATGTTACAGATAAACCGCTATTAGCACACCTCCACACAGCAGGGCAAGTAAGAACATATTTGCTGCCACTCAGTACCTGAATTATAGGAGTGGCCCAGTTCCATCAGGTGAAAACAAACTCACCACAGACAACCCATCACAGCTGCACACAATAGATTAGGTAGGCTAAGGACACATTTATCCTCACACCAACACAATACTACCAGACTAAACCTTTACACACACACACACACACGCACACACACACACACACACACACACACACACACACACACAGAGTAGGCTTGGACGAGTTCGTGGACTCTGAAGTAGGATTCTCATGTACATTTAGGATCAACTCTTTATAGTGACTTTACTTATATCCCATTGGATCCCAGGGATGCTGGGCGAGGCATGGCACTGGGAGGGTGATAAGGTACCGCCCTCCGCCTATCAGCTCATAGTCGCGAAGCTCATAGGTCCCTACCCGGGGGGTTCCCTACTTTATAATGACTTGAAAAATCCCAGTTCTGTCCAATACTCGGGACACTGGGCTCCAACTGGATATATTTATTTTGCAGGACTTACTTATTTATTTTGCAGGAAGAACTACAAACATGAGAAGATTCTGCATCCTCATTTCGTTGTTCCTCTTGCTAAAACAAAATAATACCCAGTACTAAACTTTCGCTAATTTTCCTGCCGTAACTAAGACTTATTTTTGTAGGAAAGACAAGAGACGTGGGAAGACTTTTCTCTCTTCTCATTATCCTTCCTGGAAACACACACACACACACACACACACACACACACACACACACACACACACACACACACACACACTTACCAGTACGAATCGATCTGTGAAAGTGGCCTTGCTTTTCATCCACTCACTTGATGTAGTGCTGTCAACTTCTTTCTTCACTTTTATCACTCTTTTTCTGTGTCTGCCCTCCTCTCTTCCAATTTCTCCCATCTTTCCTGTCACTTTTTATTAATCTTCTTTCCTTTCCAGGTGGCTTAACACTGAGTGACAAGCCTAGGCCTAATGGTTTCCTATAAGCCAGGAAACCATTTACAGTGTTGGGTGGTAATCATATAACCAACCCATACATGTTCCCTATATTTCAACAAGTGGGTTGGTGGAGGGTTAGTGCCCCTTCCCGTAAAACAACTAACTAGGGACAAACGGCCACCCTTACGGGATTATTGCGTCTGATTAGGCTATATAGATAAGATGACCCCCTCTCCCCACCGACTTGTCTGCAGTTCTTTCATCTTAACCTGGTACAGATTTTCATCGTTAGCTACAAATTATGTCCCGGTAAATACATTATATTATCTTGCTTAAGTTATTCTAATTAGGGACGACAGCTGACGCATATGGAAATGTTCCTGACTCGTCTGGTTCCCTTTCATATATTGATGTCCCCTATATTAGGTTGTGCCTCGACTGACAGTCACCAGGTGATAAGTGCAGGTATGTAATGTAGAAAGGCATTACATATCTGCAGTCGATGGTGTTCTGTTAGTCGAGGTATTTTTACCATTAGTGTAGGTCTAGCTATTTGTCTCTGTAGGATTTAGTATAGGTTAGCGATTTGTCTGTTAGGTGATTAGTTTTAGGGTCTTTAGATTAGTTTTTCTTTATAATATAAGGTATAAAAAATATAAAACCAAGAAAAAAAAATAAAAGATAAAAAAATAAATAAGATTAAAATTATTATATATATATGTACGTTTGCATGAAAGTGTGTCTGTATGTATGCATGGAAGTGTGTGTGTGTGTGTGTGTGTGTGTGTGTGTGTGTGTGTGTGTGTGTGTGTGTATGTATGTGTATATATATATATATATATATATATATATATATATATATATATATATATATATATATATATACATGGCCTTAATAACCAGGGGCTTCGGCCCCAATGGTTGATAGGCCGGAAAAAAAAAAAATCGTTAGCTACTTATTTCATGTAGCTCAATGCCAGAAAAAATGACTAAGCTGCAGTTCTACATCCTTTCACGACCACGTCTTTGTGACTAGCACCATTTTCTAGTGTTATGATACCCTCTTATTACAATTCAGCATTCAAGATAGCGAGATGACAAGTTTTGATCAAGTTAAAGTGAAAATAGTTTAATCTCCTTCTCGGGCTGGTCAGACTGGTGGACTCTTGGGTTAGGTTAGGTTAGATCTGATTAGGTTACATTATATTAGACTAGATTTAGTTAGGCTAGATTAGATTAAGATCGTTCTCCCTTATTCCCTGTCAGCCCAACAGTGTGACTTGGGACATACCGTAACAGAATTCTGAGAGTATATAGTGTTTCTGGATAAGACTGAGATTTAGTAGGTAAACAACACATTATCTGCCTAAATTACTCTCGTGCAGTCCACAGGCATTATATACCTAAAGACTTCTGCTCTGTCCTCTCCCTTCCACTTCCCTCACACCTGTTTTCCTCCCCTCCACCCTCCCTTTCCCTTCCCTCATACCCCCTCCCACTCGCCCCTCATCCCCTCCACCTTCCCCACCATTCATCCCCCCTTCCATTCCTTTGCCCATGCTTTCCTCCCCTCCCTCACCCCTTTACCTTTTCCTCCACTCACCTCCTCTTTCCTTAACCCCCTTTTGTCCCTCCCCTCCCCCTCTCTTGCGCCCCCTCCCATCCTCCCCCCTTCCCTCACCCCCCGTTATCTTCCCCACCCTTCTCCCCTCTTCCCTTCCCCATTCTTTCCTCCCCTCCAATTACCTCTTCTTCCCTCCCTCCCCCTCTCCTCCTCTTTCCCCCACCCACCCACTGTCATCGTCAAGGTATATAATGGCCGGAACTCAGTGTTATTTTCTCACCCCAACCTCCTGCTTGACGCATATCCCTGACACACTAGTTGGCCTACCGTAATACCCTCACTCTCATTTACTCCCCTCACCCATAGTTTGTGATAACCCCCCTTCCCCATCCCCATCTGTCTGTCTGTCTCTCTCTCTTTCAGCCTCGCCTCACCTTCCTGCCTGACGCTGTCCCTGACGCCACTCCTGCTACGCACCAGTTAATACATTCACTCCCTTTCTACGCTCCTCACCCATAATGCAGAATTCAATGTGACACATGAGGCTTTGTAGCACCTCTTCTTTAGCGATTTATTAAGCAAACGACACCTTAACACTGCTATGTATGCAAGTTACACTGATTTCATATCGGCATAATTTGCATCAGTAACGTACTAATTAAGACGATCCATAAGAAATGCAAAGGTAAACGAGCAAATACCCCCAAAATACAATCTTTACCTTGACACTCTCTGTACAAAAAAAATGCACTTATTTAAAAGACAGTGAAACTGAAACTGCATAAAATACTATAATGTCATAAAGATATAAGCTGATCCCATGTAGCCTTGCTACCGTAGCTCAGCTCTTAAACCGTTAGTGTGAAGATGCAATGATGCTAAACATGGATACAGGTAAAAAAAAATGTGATACTGCTAATTTCATGTCCTCGCGCTACCAAACTTGATTTTTCGCCCTTATTAAAATTTATATACAACACACACACACACTCCCTCGACAGCGGCCCTCTCTTCTTTCTACGTATTGGTACCGTACTAGTCTTGGTAGTCATCCCCCACCCCCGAGAGTCAGAATACATCTACACCAATAATGAAGTAACGTTCATATTTATTTTATGTTGGAAGAGCAAAAGTACCGTATTTCCTTGGCGATTGACCACTTCACTCTGATGACCTATTATTCATCTTAACCTTTTATTCCTGCCACAGCATGACGGTTTTATTCTGTTGAAGATATCGGTAGCCAGACTTTTCAAACCGGTAGAGCTATACTCAGTTTTTTTTTTTTTTTTTTTTTTTTTTCGTCGAGGCGAAGATGCACTGGACAGATTGGTGATGATGGGCTGAATGCAACATTACTTCATACTCTCTTTACCCGTTAACATTATTAATTGACAACAAATATCCGAGGGTAAAATGGGGGTTAGTAAATGTTATTCGGACATGTTGCATTCAGCCAATCATCATCAACCTGTCAAGTGCATTTTCGCCTCGATTAAAAAAAAAAAAAAAAAAAAAAAAAGTATAGATGCGGTACATTTATAGCCTTATCTTTATAATATGAGAGGCTTTTCCTTAGGTGAATATAATCATGTGGCAGCAACAAGAATAAAAAGAACATTACGATTCAGGGGGTTACAGCAGGTCTAGTTGACTTAGGAAGGATCTCTGGCCGTCGACAGGGTAACAATGATCCCTAATACCTCTTCCTTAACGATTTATTTTTGGATATGGCTGATTAACATCCTTCTATACGTTATGTATGCAGAGTATGGTAATGTTAGAAGGGTTTTTATTATACAGAACAGGTCGGCAAGGTGTAATAAGCATACTAAATAGCTTGGGAAACGGTGTTAAATTTCTTAGACTTATAGCTAACCCCTCCAGTTCGGAAAGTCTAAGCTGAATAAAATCGTCTGGAGAGCAAGAATAAAACTCAGAAACACGTCCGCGGGCTGAAGGGATTAATCTGCTAGACATCACGATCTGCTGACACCCCAAGTTGATACTCATAGGTACACTGTCTTTATGGCCAATTTCCGGTGTGTGTGTGTGTGTGTGTGTGTGTGTGTGTGTGTGTGTGAGAGAGAGAGAGAGAGAGAGAGGGAAAGAGGGAGAGAGATACATAGTGCTTAGCTCTCTCTCTCTCTCTCTCTCTCTCTCTCTCTCTAAAACCTCACCTACTCATTTTCCTCTGTTGTCCTAAGCTGAGAGAGGCTTTGTATATTCCTCTGCTCACAGCCTAGATGATACAGCTACTGTTTGACAAGATGCGTCAAGGAGGAAAGTGATGGTCATGCTTGAAGTGTGAATAAACACTGTGGAACAGCAGGCCAACTCTTGTCCCTGAGTGAAGTGTTTGCAGGTTAGCAGCAGAACTTTGGGTGAAAGTATGTAGTCTATGACCTAGCCTAAGTTAAAGGTATATTCATAATTTTGCGGACGAAATGTGTTTATACTCTGTTCACTTTAACTAGGTGTAAAATTGCCACCTTTTGATTTTAAATGTAAGCTGTAACAATATATTAACACGAGAATATGGTACTAGTCACGAAGAATTGCTATGGAAAGGACGTTGCACCGTACCGTAGTAGCCTATTTTCTTAAGGTGCCACTGACGTATGGGAAAGAAGCTCCATCTGGTTAAAATGAGTGAACAATAGTTTCCGAAAGTAGGGTCGGCTTAACCAGTTACTCATAGGGTGCATGGACACAGGCTAGCCTAGGCCTAATCACTTTACATGTGCTGACGATCCATTGCGACAAGTGGAAATGGTGGGTGGGAAAGAGAGAGACAGGTTTGAACTTGAATTCTTTATTTTTCTAACGTTAGAGAAAATAGAGAATTCAAGCTCCAACTTGTGTCTCTCCCACCCAACATTTCCACATAATCACTTTACAATTACTACCCTGGCCGTTAGCAAACATTTCGGACTCGCCTGGCTGGAAATGCCTGAGAATTTATATCGCAGATACTGTTTAATATACTGTAAGCCTTACTATACTGTATGTGAACGAGCGACAATGTTGTTTCATACCTATATCATTATCAAAGGCAGCCTATATAATGTTATCAATCACATCACCACATTACACTACACCAGCTGCCCTACACCACACCTAATAATTACTGTACAATACAATACCTATCGCCACATCACAACACATCCAGTTAACACATCACTATCATTATAACACTGCACTTACCACCACACCATCCCATATACAAACATCACAATATAACAGCCTATAGTAAAGTATATGATCACTATATCACACCACCTATTACCACACCACAGCACGTCCAAACCACATCACAATACAGAACAGTACCTACTCATCATCTAACACAGGGGTTCCCAACCTTCTTAGCACTGCGCCCCCCTTTGGTCGGGACTGTATTCATGATGCCCCCCCATCCCTCTGACGTCGACACAACGATGTTTTTATCTGTTCCATATGGAAGCTTAAGATGCTAGATGGCAACATTGCATGTGGTTGCTCGAAATGACTGTTATGAAGTTTCCCTATCAAAGTTTCTTATTCATGCATATCTTTGGGAATACCCCGCATGCATTTAAATGGATTAGCCCTATGTTGAACTTTGATTACCCCACGCCCCCCCCTAACAATCTCAAACCCCCCCCCAGGGGGGCGCGCCCCTCAGGTTGGGAAACGCTGATCTAACACTTTAAGCTATCACACCAAACACTATCAGAACAGCACAGCACGGTACCAAATCATTACTGTAGGCTATACCCCACCACTTGCTATCCACTCAACAGCTCATGCAAATATCACAACAAGACAGTACAATACCACAGTATCAAATCAGTATATCACAATACTAATCTATCACCACACCACAACACATTCAAGCACCACAACGACCACCATTATAACACACCACCTATCACCACATCACAACACATTCCAACATCACAACAAAAAGTATGGGTCCTTAACATCACCTCCTACATAACACATCCCGGCGTCGCAACACACGCACCATCACATCAACAATGACTTTCCAACATCGGATGGCGAAAGGGGGCAACGTGAGAGCCTAAATTGTCAGTACGATTATATCTTTTTACAGTTTGTTACCGTATTTCTAACTACCGACGATTCTTGTCAACTTAGGAAAGAGCCCTCGTAAGGTACTGAAGGGGTATATCAAACACCTGAAGTTCGTACTAATCTGTATAGGCTAAATTATCTGCAGGTAGTCCCAATAAAACGAAAAACATGCCTTCGGAGTGAAGTGGATAATGAAGTTCCCAGCACTTTTTTAACTACATAACCGTCTCTGCTTCAATCATATACGGTACCTTCGTAACCTATGCTATTTATGTAATCTATGCCAATAAAGGAAAGACAAATAGTATAGCTAAATAATAAGATGCAGCGATTATGTGATAAAAAAAAAAAAAAAAAAACTTAAAAAGAACTCCGGTACAGTCTCCTTCCAGAACCTACCCTGCACCAACATAACATACAGTATTTTTACTTCAGCTTACTCAAGCCACCGCCTCACAATTTAGCTGGTCAGGCAAGACCTCTAATAGGTTAATGTAGGATGTATATACCGAGACTGAACACCTCAGATGAAAAAATATAAACACACACACACACACATGGTACTGAATATATATATATATATATATATATATATATATATATAGTTACGTCCCAGTCACCACACTGCCACAGGCTCCAACAGCAGTGGTACAGTACTGGAAGGACGTTGCCCAGTGAGTTGTTCTTATGGTCAGCCTTTAGGTGTGTAGTACACAAGATCAGCTGAGGCGAAAATAAACACTGGCTCCTTAAAGTTCACTGTCTTTATTTTCCAAATAATTCCACTTAATGCTTTTCAACTTCACTGTTCTCACAAGCACTGGAGCTATACACACTTTACTGATTGCAGTTACACTTAATGTTTAACAACACTTCACAGTTCGTACGCTTAATGCTTGCTAACACTTCACTTATTACACAAGTACTGAAAATAATCTTCACTGACAGTACCGGTAATTACACTTAATGCACTTCACTGTCTTCTCAAGTTCCAGTGATATACAAACTTCAGTAACTCGTCACTGTTTGCCACGGTTTTCACAAGTACCAAAAATAATCTTCACTGACAGTAGTTACACTTAATGCTTGCCAGCAACTTTTCACAAACCTCACTAACAGCACTACACCAAGACCGACTGCACTTCACTCAAACTGACCTGAAACCCGACTAAACTCCAAACTGACTGACTAACTAAGCTCTTACCCATCCTTATATAAGCTTGTATTACTCTCGAAACTTCTACTTCTCCAACATTCTAGGACATACCGTCTTGCATCAGCCCTTAGCAACAACAGTTACCAACTGCGAGACATCAAAACATGCTAGAGTTCTCACATTACATAACACTCTAAATCATTAACCATACGAACTTAAATTACATAATTTAACAAGCAATCACTTAAATAAAACATTATAGAGAAAAAGAGCATAAAAATAAATGAATGTTTAGCTCACAAACACCAGGCAAACTGGCAACTCTGACGACTCGTACCGAAACTTACAGTACCAGAAACGTCTCGAAGGTATGAGACTACCTAACAGGCAAATCCCCCTTCATGACAATATATATATATATATATATATATATATATATATATATATATATATATATATATACACCGGTATACTTATAAATAGGCAGATGTGTCCGCATTTATCGTCTGGATATAAAAATTAGAAAAAAAGTCACTGGACTTCATGCACTTCATGAAGCTAAACATCCCTTAATGTAGGCTATTACGTATCGATACAAACTAGGCAAATTTTAACCAGATATATCATAGACAAGTGGATGTAGTGTAATATATTGTTTAAACTCGTTCAGGATACGGTGTGTTCTTATAAGCTTAGAAACCTCTCCAAAATACCATTTTGCATCTCGAATTCTTTTTAACAAATGACAAAACTGGGCGGCATAGGCCTACTAGAAGTCTGTTAATCAGTCTTTTTTTTTTTTTTTTTTTTTTTTTTTTGGGGGGGGGGGGGGGTCATTGTACAATAAATGTGCCAGTTCCACTCTGCTATCGACAATAACCACGTTACCTGACTGTATGCATATCGTTAAAGTTCCACATTAAATTCAAGAAACATCACTTGTACAACTACTCAACTCCGATAAGTAACAGTTGATTTCGGCAAATCATCTCGTCAACTGGGTAATTACGGTACTGAGGGAGCTTCGACAGGTTGACAAGAGTATGGCCAGCATGGGCGAGATAATCGGGCTGCCATGAAGTAATACCGTTCTGAATATAATTGCTCAACGCACACACAGGAAATGGTAAATTGTTTCGTGGGTTTGCCCATCATCCACTCACTCGATGAGGAGCTGTCTTCAAGTGACTTCACAGAGAGAGACAAGCCATTTTGTTTCCTGTACTCTAGGAAACCACTCAGCACGAACACGTAACGCAACAATCAGCTATCCAATAACTGGGCGACTGGGGCAGGGGCTGGGAATAGCCTTAAATAAACTTTTTTAATACGAATGCCTTCCCAAGCTGAACAAAATCGTCTGGTCACTTGGATTTAATGGGTTAATTAATTAATCTGTTTTCGATACACCATACACGTAGCTACAATAGCCTACTTGTCATGCCAAAAGACATCTGATGGCTTTTTATATGGAACTTTCATTTACCGTAAAGCTAACAATTAGCCTAACTCACAAGAAAATAAAATAGTTTTCTTTCCGCTGTCTACAATTATTCCGTTGCCGTCTGGATAAGCAGAGACTTTTTCATGGATGACTTGGCATTCACATGAACTTTACTGTCTGGAAATTTCTAATTTTATTTGCATCTCAACACAAGAATCTCCAATATGGTAAGCTTCACTGGAAAGTGACAAAAGATTTGCTTGCATCTTAAACCCGTTCAGTCCGATTATGCATTTCTTAGTTTACTGTTTCTTCAGGACTAATTTATCCAGCAATATAATGATGCCAAACAAATACAGGGATTAATGAAGGCTATACTTACGCTTCCAATTCGAAGTCGCTCCTAGGCCAGTAGGCCTATTCTTGTCGGTTAAGGAAGCTCTCTAACACCTTTTCCTCGGTTATTTATTTTTGGATCCGGCTGGTTAATATCCTTACGTACGGTACCTTAATACTTATGTATGTTGAGTATGGTGATATTAAAATGGTTTAAGAAACGCAGAGGAGTATAGTAACGCATAGCCCAAGAAGCAAGATAAATCGCTTAGGAAAAGATGTTAGGGAGCTTTCTTATCTGACGAGAATACGAACTCGAAACCGAAACGTCTGGTGCTTGCAAGATGAAAAATGCGCCATCGGACTGAAAGGACTGACGAATAAAATCTCCAACATAGTCTGCTTCACTGACAAGGTAAGATCACTAAATATTCGCAGGTAACCGTTCTATACCCTATTTATTCTAACATGGCCCAAAACTGCCATATTTTCACCACGAATTTTGAACCGTAACAAGAGATTAAAATTAGAATAAGATGATGGTCATGAAGAACTGCTATGGATGGCCGTATTTGATTTTTCTGCCACTGAACAAAAGGACGAAAATCTGGGCCAAGTTGCGGTAAAAGATGTGTTGTAATGCTCACGGACATCAGAAGGGTGACTGTGAAACAAAACAGAGTGAAAGGTTTTACGGGTTACGGTAACGTCTTAAATGCAGCGGTTGTGAAAGCGGCATTTTGATTATAAAAGACCAAAATGTCCAAAAGAACTAAAGAGCAACACCAAAATCCTTATTAAAAAAAAAAAAAAAAAAAAAAAAAAAAAAAAAAGTTTTGTTCCTCCAGCTGATCTCTCTCTCATCTTGTTCGTCTTCATGGTAGGAATTCATAAAAGACATAAACCCTTTCCGTACGCTGAGATTTTTCATTTTAGTCTATTGAAGCCATCACTGGAAATACTTAGGCTACCTACTGTACTGTACGTTTTACGAGGATGCGGCTACGGTACCACCTTCAAACTTTTATTCTTTCATTTTAGTCACTGTAGTAGTAGTAATATTAGCAGCAGTAGTTGTAGTAGTAGCGCTGTTGTAAGTTCATTTGAAACGTGAACCCAGTGGACTGCTGAATGAAAGTTCCCTTCTCCAGCTCACTTATCCACCTTTTGGGGGATTGGGAGGGGATTAAGGGATGTTTGTGTAACCAGGAAACTTCACCACTGGGTCATATCAGTGCCACCCCGGGAAGGCGTCCTTCATCTGTCACTGTACTCGGCAATAGCGGTAAGTTACTCGTACACACCTAAAAATAAACCTACGTACCCTAGCAAACGGCGGTTACTAACGTCTTTCACATTCAAATTTTTTCATTACAATCACAATATCTCTAAATAATTTTGTTTAACACCAGTTCCAAACGCCTACCTAGGCTGAAAAACTGTCTGGAGAAAGCAATAATAATAATACAAAACACGTAACGGTATTGAAAGGACCAGAAAGTTATCCACGTCTTTGAAAGATAAATGGCTGACGTTAATAGGCCTATGCAGTAACATTAACCCCTTCAATACAGTGACGTCTGTAGCTTTTTCCTGATACTTCCAAACGATTTTATTCTTCCCTTATACAGAAGAGATAAAGATGAATTCTTTGCGATGGGTTAAGCTGTCCAACCCCCCCCCCCGACACAAATTTGCTTGAATCGGGTGACATTACTCATAGTACAGCTTTGCTACCTCCTGCTTATTATATTGGTCTTAGTTTTACAGTGAAGGGATGTTACAAGAATTAGGGGGAAAAAATCAATGTACGGTAACAAAGTTAAACCTACTTCAGGCTTACTGTGTAAACAATGGAAATAATCAAAACTAAGTAGAGTACGGTAAAAACTGCATAAATAAAAAAATAAGCGTGAAAGTGAAGTGAGAGCGAAGTGCAACGGACCAACAGGTGGATATGAGCCAGTATTCATAAAAATTCTTAGGTTGTGTATATGGCCACATATCTTCACTCATACAGCCATCAAACACCTCACAACCAAACTGAAGAAAAAATTAACGCACAAATCTCAATCTACCCAGCTAAGTGAGTTTTGACAATACTTCACCATTATGAAGATCTGCTCACCGCTAAAAATGAGTTAAAATCGTTTATGAATACACTGATCAAACTTTCCACAGGTAAACCAAGGTATGCTGGTTGCCCTCCCGTCACCTTACCTTCGTGATGAGTGAGGACAGCACGCAGCACCACAGGAAAATCTCCACTCTCCTTCTGTTAACCATTTTCCAGTGCGTATTTCCCGTAGAGAACAATAAACACTAAAATACCACTCGTCCTCTGTAGCTAGTATACATAGCACCAACTTAGCGACCACATCTCACATTCAGCAACTTTCACAGGTTTCCTAGGGCATTTTGCTACCTCGTTTGGCATAAAAAATTTCCTTAGCATATATAAATAACTTCACACTCCACTATCTTGACAAACAGGACATAATGATCACTCCCGACCCGCACGCACTAGCATCACGCTCCACTCCCGTCAAGCTCCACAGGTGAACTGAAGCTGGCGGGCTGAGAGCAGAGTTGCCAAATCCAACATCACAAATAGCGCTAAACTTGCTCTAAAATAGAATTGCTAAAATGGCGGTAAGTACAAATAAATCCAAGAAATTGCTTTAATAGATTAGTAGAATATCCCTAAAACTGTAAAATATAAAAAATTAATTATATTTATTATTGGTAAATGGTATTGTTGCCTCTATGAATACCCCTAGATCTAGCATAAAAAAAAAAAAACGCTAACCTGGCAACAGTGGCTAAGGTGAAACTCGCTGAACTCACAGGTTACCCACAATCCCCAACCGGGTAGACAAGAGAATCGTAGTGCACTTGTACAACTGTAACTCAAAACGATGCTCTGACAAATACATCATTTATATATACGATACCATTAAGGTGTGTTGATTAAACATGCAAGTGTCCATGTATTACCCAAATGATCGTTCAGCAAATAAAGACAATTGTCTCGCGCGACCAAATAACTCTCCATGCATTATACACAAAACACGAAGTTCGTATTTTATTTAAGGCACTATTACATTAGGGGATTTGTAGATATCTATGTATTAGCTAAAATCCCTCAACGAACAGATGAGACAATCACCGCGCCTTTTCACAACTTTCAAATCTGCATAGCGTTGACCGCGCTCCTTTCCAACTTTCTAACCCGCATGTTAACGGCACACCTTTACAACTTGAAGCCCTGCATAAACGTAAAAATGCAACATCTGTAGGAGCGACCCTGTCCGGTTGTCCCTTACTAACAGTTTTGGAACAAAGTTCTTCCCACTCACAGACTTTAGCGACTTCAAGCCACACCACACCTAATGTAACACGCCACACACCACGGGGAGTACCTGAAGGGTTCTGAGGCCCCCGCATCTAGTAATTTTATACTTATTATATGAAGTAAGTTACTATCTGTTAATAAGTCTGTGTGTCTTATGAATTACCCACAAACTTTTGGCATGCAGACATTCAGTAGGCGTACAATGCAACTTATATGTTACAGTAATAAACAATTTACCTGGTACATATATTTAAAGTTATGTAAATGTAGGCGCATTAATACGTATACTGTAGATATCTGCGTATTGCTCAGTCCCGAATCATGCAGAAGAGAACCATCACCCGCACTCGACTTTTCATCACTGTGCATACCGTTTGTCATGTTACATATGATATCTGTAGGTGTTAAAATGGTCAAGATTGTGTGTGTGTGTGTGTGTGTGTGTGACTCTGGGCATAGGCTAACAACCCGTTCCCTGAAGCCCACTCTTACATGCCACATATCAGGAAGTCACCACTCTCGACATTAATGCCCACTGTCCATGCTGAATACATGTTAGGGATGTCTCATTCAAGACTATATAGTGGCCTGAAACTGGAAAGGTTCTTCTGTCATGTCAGAGGGTCTTATGGAATATCAGGAAAGTCTGTTTTAACAAAATTCGGCTCGTTTCCTGGCCTAGTCTGGGATTAAAGTCGCATAATTTCAGACAGACGACCATCTCAAACTCTAGCTTCATACACCTCACAGTGACACACTTAAAATCTTTCATTTGTCTCCGTCTTTAACTATCCATCAGTGAAGTAATTCTTTCCTTACACTGTCCACACGCACTCATACCTGACCTTACATTTACACCCTCCCACTCCTGCACTTTGCACATCTTTTCACCTTTGTTTCACACATCTTGCATTCTTGATGGAATTCACGACTTTTTTATAATCATCAATAGCACCAAATACATTCCAAAAGGTAACACAAACCTGCCAGCAAATAAGAAATGAGGATGGGGGACTGTCAATCCCTGCCATCCTCTCCCTTCTTTTTTTTTTTTTTTTAAATCAAGCACACAGGGGGATACGAGTGGCAAAATGGCAGAGGACAGGTTGACATGGAGGCGATTTGTTTGTGGCCACCCCTTACAGGATTAAGCCATCTGACTACTGATATATATATAGACACAAAGAACACACAGGGTAATATTTTTGCTCCCTATCCCATGGAATATACTCAAAGGCAGTACAGTATACGAGAAAATTTTTACTAAACCTCATGAAAAAAAAAAATAATAATAATATTTTAATTCCTGTTGAATTAATACAAGATTATATATAAACATAAAAATATTCATTACAAATAGAACAAAATAGAAAAACAAACTTTCTCCTATATTATAATCAAAGTGCAATACAAAACTGTATAATATTTTTTTTTTGGACAGATTGCATGATCGTCATCATCCTGACCTATGATAGACAAAAAGAATGCACAGGGTAAAATTTTTGCTCCCAATCCTAAGGAATATACTCAAAGACAGTATATGAGAAAAAAAATTACTAAAACAATCTCAGGAAAAAGAATGAATATTTTAATTGCTGCAGAATTAATATAAGATTAGATGTAAACATAGAAATTTCCATTACAAATAGAACAAAATGAAAAAATAAATATTCTCCTATATTAAAGTGCAATACAATACTGTATAATATTTTTTATGTGGACAGATTGCATCATCATCATCATCATCCTGACCTATGTTTTCTCCCTAATGATGGGGTGAGGTGAATGATGACAATGATATTATGCACTCTGAATCAGAATATATACATATACTGTACAGTATATAAAGAGGAAGAAGTGGCTAGAGTGGTTCCAGGACAGGGTTCAATTGAAATAAGAACTGAATATACTGAGAGCAAGAAGCACGTAAAGAGACTACTGAATAGGAAACGAAAGAGGTAAATGATGATCTAAGAAGAAAAATGAATGAAAACTACTGTACTCTGAAAATAGCAAGTTATTCTGGAAAGAGGGGCAGAAACGTAGAAGTGAAAGTGGAAAGAAATGTGAAGGTGTGAAGGATGTAAGTGATAGATTATTAACCCATGGGGATGAAATAAGGACCAATTGGAAAGAATATTTTGAAAGCCTGATGAATAGGAATAGAAAAAGCAGAGCCATTGTAAACATTATTGGTTTTGGGGGTGTGCAGAGAAGGAATGCAGTGAAAGAAAACGTAACAATCACACAGGTGAAGGGTGCTGTGAAGCGGCTGAAAAATGGGAAAGCAGCTGGGGCTAATGAGGTCTATGCAGAGATGATTAAGTGTAGTGGAAAGAGTGGAATAAAGTGCTTGTTGGAGATATGTAAAAAGGCATGGATGAGTGAAACTGTGCCAGCAGAGTTGAAAAAGGCTGTGATTGTACCTCTGTACAAAAATAAAGGTGACCAAAGTGAGTGCAAGAAGTATCGTGCCATAAGTTTATTGAGTGTGGTAGGGAAGGAATATGGAAGAATTATTAAAGAGAGAGTAAGAGAGATATCAGAAGTCCTACTGAGTGATGAACAGGGTGGCTTTAGGAATGGCAGAGGATGTGTGGATCAAATATCTGCAGTGAGACAGATAGGGCCTAGTGGAGAAGGCTTGTGAGATGAACTATAAGGTGTTTATGGCATTTATGGATCTGGAAAAAGCATACAACTACGTAAACAGAGATGATTGTGGAAGGTATTGCGCATGTACAGTGCAGATTGTAAGCTGCTAGGTGCTGTTAAGAGTTTTTATGATGGTAGTGAAGCATGTGTAAGGGTAAATGGACATCTAAGTGAATGGTTTACAATCAATGTGGGCGTGTGACAAAGTTGTGTGATGTCCCCATGGTTGTTCAATATATATATGGATGGGGTGATGAAAGAATTAAAAACAGGAGTAATGGAAAGGGGGATGGCGTTGGTAATGAATGGTGTTGGATGGAATATCTCAAATTTGTTGTGGATGCAGTACTACTTGCAAATACCGGACAAGAACTTGGTAGACTAGTACAGAGTTTTGCTAACGTCCGTGAGCGTTGTGCCTTGAGAGTAAATGTAGAAAAAGGTAAAGTAATGGTTACTGAGAGAGAAGGTGACTCCCAGTGCGATGTTACAGTGAATGGAGAGACTGGAATTGGTGAGTGAGTTCAAATACCTGGGTACTGTACAGTGATAGAAAATAGAGGAAAATGTGCAAAAGAAGTGGAAAGTAGAGTGACACAAGGAAGAAAAGTACTGGCAGCTGGTGCAATGGAGGCCTCGATAAGAAACAGAAGCTTGAGTGTTGCAGCTGCACGAGGCTTACATGAAGAAGTGTTAGTGCCAACTTTAACATACGGATGTGAGACTATGGTGTGGCATGAAGATGAAAAGTCAGGAGTGATAGCAGTGGAGATGGGACTGCTGAAGAATGTATGTGGAGTACAGAGAGTGGACAGGATATGAAATAATGATTTGTGAATGATGTGGAGTGAGGAAGTCCGTGGACACCAGAATCAAAGAGAGTGTACTGAGATGGTATGGTCATGTGGAAAGAATGGATAACAATAGAGTGGTAAAAAAGGTGTATCTGAGGGATTTTGAAGGAGGAAGGAGGAGAGGTAGGCCAAGGAGAAAGTGGAGGGATGTGGTGGATAAGTGAGTGAGGAAGAAAAGTTTGGAAGCCGGTGAAGCTAGGAGACTGACAAGAGATCGAGCTGGCTGGATGAATATTGTGAGAAGAGGGGCATGATCAGGGATTTGGCACCTGTTTTTAATGTGACAGCATCCGGATTGATTCTAATGGATACGTTTATGTGAAGCTACAGAATGTGGTGAATGTTTTTGGCGTATCAGATACAGCCAGGATTCCGGGGATCTGAATGATGAGTGAATGGAAGCGTGGCCCTTTGGATTGGGCAAAATTGGGCTGTCTGGACATTGCTACTCCTCACCCTGCCCTACAGTGGGAAAGGAGGTCCAGATGATGATGATTAGCTGGAGAAGGGCAGGGAGTTTTTAAAAGGAGAAGTGGGTGTGTAGATCATATATTCATTTTTAGATTTTAGTGGAAAAGTTTCTAGAAAGGGGAAAGAAGTTGTATGCGGTCTCCGGGGACTTGGAGAAAGTATATGACAAGGTGGACAGACAAGGACTGTGGAAAGTATTAAGGATATATGGAGTAGATGGGAAGTTGCCTAATGCTGTGAAGAGTATGCATGAGGGTGCTAAGGCTGCAGTGTATGTGCACAGTGAACTGAGTGAATTTTTCTATCTGAATGTTGGACTGAAACACGGATGTGTCATGTCTCCATGGCTGATCAATCTGCACATGGATGGGGTTATAAATGAGGTACAAGGTAGGGCAGTGAAAGTGGAGCAGCCCTAATGGGAGAGGGCAGTGTTTGGAAACTCCCTGTACTGTTGTTTGCATATGATACTGTGTTGTTAAATGAAGACCAAGGGGAACTGCAAGGCTTGGTGAATGAGTCTGGGAGAGTTTGCAAGAAGCGGAATGTAAAGGTGAATTTAGGGAGGAGTACAGTTATAGTCTTCGAGAGAAACAAAGTCAACGAATGTGCACTGAGGGTGGATGATGAGGAAATGGAAAATGTGAGTGCTTTTAAGTACTTGGGTAGTGTGATGAATAAGGATGAAAATTTGGATAATGAAGTGCTTGAAAGGTTGCAACAAGGAAGAAAGGTTGCTGGTTCTTTGAAAGCAGTGATGAGGAACAGGGATGTGAGCATGGAAGTAAAAAAAAAGCTGCTGCATGATAGTACTGTGATACTAACTCTAATGTATGGAAGTGAAGCTTGGACCTTGTTGGAAGGGCACAAGTCAAGAATGAGAGCAGTGAAAATAAGTTACTTGAAAGGAGCATGTGGTGTTAAATGGAGAGACAGACTGACAAATGAGGAAGTGAATGAGCATTGTGGTGTGGATGTGGATGTGATAGAAAGTGTTAGGAAAAATACACTGAGGTGGTTTGGCCATGTAGAGAGGATGGAGAGCAAGAGACTAACAAGAAAAGTGTGTGTGAGTGAGGGAGAGGCCAAGGATGAGATGGAGGGATGGAGTGAAGAGGTATAAAAGAGAGGGGGGTGTGAGCTGGGGGGAGGGCAGTGAAATGGCAGGGGAGAGGGCGATGTGGAGGCAATTTGTTTGCGGCCACTTCTTACCTGATTGAGGCGTCTGTCAACAGATAGATAGACAGATATTTTAACATCTACACTTCATTAACATCAATTTAGTTTTGCTTTGGCAACAGGCAATTTTACTGCTAAGACCTCCCTCCCACACTCTCAATGCCGCTCCTAAAATCAGTTGTTTTGTTGTCATCACCGTCAGCTGATTTTTTTTTTCTCTCTCTCTCTCTCTCTCTCACTCTAGAAGCTGCTGCTATAGTCAGTGGTCTTATCATCATCATCATTGCCAGTGGATTTCCTCTTGTCTTCTTCCTCATCTTCCAACTCAACATCTGATTCTCTGTTACCAACATCCATTTCTTCCTCTTCTTCTCCCTCCTCTTCCTCTGGTGTCATCGTCTGTTGACAAACAATGTATGAGATGAAGAAATATACTTACTGATGATATGACAAAGATATGATTAAAGAAGGAATATATATATATATATATATATATATATATATATATATATTTATATATAGCATATACAGGGTGACCAAGAAAAAACTCTCACATTTCAAAGGTAAATGAAAACAAAAGGGTTAAAGATAATCAAAATATTATTTGTACACATGAAACTTCATTCAATACAGTTTTTATTCACCATGTTTTAAAGATGACATCCTCCAAATGGTGGCCGTCATTGTCTATATATGCTTGTTGGCGATTTCTGAAGGCTGCCATGGCTCGACGGGTCATGTCGGGTGGAACAGTGGCTATCTCCTGCTGAATAGCACCCTTAAGGGCTTCAAGATTTTGGGGTCGATGAGTATACACTCATGATTTAAGGTAGCCCCACAGAAAAAAATCACAAGGGGCGTGGTCAGGGGAATGGACCGGCCACCCAACATCGCCACACAACGAGATGCCCCGATCCGGAAACATTTCCCTCAGCACTTGCAATGATCTTCGAGATATGTGTGTCGAGCGTATACTCATCGACCCCAAACTCCTGAAGCCCTTAAGGTTGCTATTCAGCAGGAGATAGCCACTGTTCCACCCGACATGACCCGTTGAGCCATGGCAGCCTTCAGAAATCGCCAACAAGCATGTATAGACAATGAAGGCCACCATTTGGAGGATGTCATCTTTAAAACATGGTGAATAAAAACTGTATTGAATGAAGTTTCATGTGTGCAAATAATATTTTGATTATCTTTAACCCTTTTGTTTTCATTTACCTCGGAAATGTGGGAGTTTTTTCTTGGTCACCCTGTATATATAAAGAGAGAGAGAGAAAGAGAGAGAGAGAGAGATTGTATATATATATATATATATATATACAGTATATATATATATATATATATATATATATATATATATATATATATATATATATATATATATATATATATATATATATATATATATACATATATATATATATATATATATATATATATATATATATATATATATATATATACAGTATATATATATATATATATATATATACACAGTATATACAGTATATATATATATATATATATATATATATATATATATATATATATATATATACAACCATCCATCATCCAATCATATATATATATATATATATATATATATATCATCATCATCATCATCATCATCATCAGCCATTACAAGTCCACTGCTGAACAAAGGCCTCCCCCAACCTTTTCCACGAATTCCTTGACTGAGCCAATCTTTGACACATTTTCCCTGCAAATTTCTCTATCTCATCCCTCCACCTCCTGTCTGGCCTTTTTCTGCTGTGCTTACAATCTCTTGGTGTCCAGTCTGTCAGCCTCTTGCTCCATCGGTTATCCCTTTTTCTTGCTATATGGTCTACCCACCTCCATTTCTGTTCTTTTATAACTTCTATAATATCTTTGACTTTAGTCTGCTCTCTCACCCATGTTGATCTTTTCCTGTCTCTAAATGATATTCCCAACACTGACCTTTCCATTGCTCTCTGAGAACAAATTAATTTATTTTCCATCGATTTTGTCAGTTTCCAGGTCTCACAACCATACATCATAGCTGGAATTATACATTCGTTATATACTTTTCGTTTCATACAAACTGGCAAGCTACTTTTCATAATGTCCCTATGTTTACCGAAAGCTTTCCATCCAATTGTAATGCGTCTTTTTATTTCGCTATCATTATCTTTCGTTAATTTTAGTATTTGTCCCAGGTAATTATACTCCTCGACTTCTTCAAGAATTTCTCCACTCATTCTGATGACGCTCTTTGGTGTTTGAGGATTAAACATTACTTTCGTTTTACTCCGGTTCATCTTTAGCCCTACTTTGAGACTTTCTTTTTTCAGGTCATTTAACATTTCTTGCAATGTGTCTGCTGTTTCTGAGATTAGGACAATGTCATCTGCAAATCTTAAATGATTTTGTTTTTCTCCATCTATGTTCACTCCTTTGTTTTCCCAGTCTTGCTTTCTGAAAATACTTTCTAGGCATGCTGTTAATAACTTTGGTGAAATTGTATCTCCCTGACGCACACCCTTCTCAATTTTAATTTTTTCCGAGTCCTTCTGTAGTTTAACTGTAGCAGTTCCCTCTTTATATATGTTTTCGAGCAGTTTTACAATGTTCTCATTCACTCCTTGTTCTCGCAATGAATTTATAATTGCTATATGCTCCACTGAGTCAAAAGCCTTTTCGTAATGAACAAAACCTAAGCACAGTGGTTTATTATATTCTGTAGTTTCCTCAGTTAGTTGATTCATTGTGTGTAGATGATTTGTAGTCGAATACTCGCTTCGGAATCCTGCCTGTTCATGAGGTTGGTTTTCCTTCAAATTTGTAGTTATTCTGCTTGTAAGGACTTTAGTGAAGAGTTTGTAAATGACTGATAGCAAGCTAATGGGTCGATAGTTACTAAGGTCTTTCGAGTCACCTTTTTTGTAAAGTAAAATAACTATTGCATTACACCATGTTTTTGGAATTTTCTTCCTTTTTATACACTGAGTGAATAAGTGAGCAAGCCTGTTTAGTACTTCTACTCCTGCATCCAACAGTAAATCTGCTACTATTCCATCTTCTCCAGGAGCTTTCCCTCTTTTCATATTTTTGAGAGAATTATTTACTTCGTCTGGTGTTATATATGAGGGGAGGTGGTGGCTCAATTGGTAGAGAGGTGGCCTGCAGTCCTACCGGACCCAGGTTCAAATCCCGGCTGGGGCAGAGAACAGTTTAAGGATTTGAATTTCATACAAATCAGACTTTACTGCTCTACCGGAAGACCTGCTGACATGTCGTAAAAATACCCCTGCTAATACCAATACACCAGTCCTGTATGAGACAGCCCTAGCATGTATTCAATATGGACGGTGGGTGTCAGCGCCGAAGTGGTGACATGTAGAGGTGTATGGTATGTAGGAGGACTACTGGGCCTTGAGAGCAGGCTGTGAAGTTTATGCCCAGAGTCGGAAACATAAAAATATATATATATATATATATATATATATATATATATATTAGATAGCAAGATATGGTACACAGGCAGTACCATCATCCCAATTTTTTTCCCATCAAAAGAGGTCAGATCCAGAGAGCAAGAGACCTGATAAAGAAAGAACTACCAAGAGTCTTCCCAACTGAATGAAACACACTTTCATTCACTAATCATCCATGGTCCTGGAACCATGATTCCAACTCAGAGGCATAAACATCCACAACTGTATTTCATACTACCTATCAACTAGAGTTATGCTGATGACCACCATGTCACCAAGAAAAAGTGAGGGTGCCAAACCCTTGCCATATATATATTCCTCAAAGTTCTTCCAACCAATCTGATCTACTGTCAGTTCGCCTAGCCTCATAATACTCCATACCTCACTTTCACATATTCATTTACCATACCCATCCACCTTCTTGGCCTATCACACTTCCTCCCACTTTCAAACTTGCTCAGATACGCCCAATTTACCAATATATTCACACAAACACAAACAAGTTGTATGTTTCTGTGAGTTTTGTTTCGTTCTGTCTTTAAAGGCTTTGACATGCTTGCATGCGTCAGCCTTGGTCGCCTAATGACGATTCTCCAAGCTGCTCGATTTCTAGCAGCTTCTCTATTCAGTCCCTTATCCATGATGTCACACTAAATGACCTCATCCCAGGTATTTTTAGGTCTACCTCTTGCAACCCTATCCATAATGTTAACACTTCTCACTTTCTGCACCCAACTATCATACCCTATCCTCTCCCCATGTTCAAACCATATCCATCTACCTCTCCTCATCACATCAATACACTCGTCCCAAACTACCTCTCAACTCTTCCATCGTAAACGTAACCCCCCCAGGCCTCGCACTCATGGACACACTGCTCATCCACCTAATCATTGTCATTTCTTTATGTTTGAGCCTGCGAACATTCTCTTCCTTCACTGCCCATGTCTCACTACCATACAGCATTACACTCCTAACACATGCAGCAAACAAAGACCCCTTAGCACAGAGGAAGAGCCCTCTCAATGTCAGGAGAGGCAACAGCTCCCTGAACCTCTTCTAACCACTACTCTCTCTAGCCACAGAGCTGGTTCCAGGCCCACCTCCAGCAGATAACGTATCTCCCAAATAACAAAACTCTTCGACACACTCAAGAGACTCACCAGCAAGTTCAATCCTTTCATACATGACAATTTCCACATGCTCTCCTCGACACACCGCCAATGTGAAACCTGCATTATCTCACAGTTTACCTCTAATTCCACTACATTTCTTATGCACCCATTTATCACAAACACTGCACAAAATGGAATTACTTCCCACACCCTTGTGTTATTGAAGGGATTACTGTATTATGTTCTAAATATTCTGAATGATTTAGTTCAAGCATTTTACCATTCACAGTACAACAGTCAAAAGAATGTGGGATACAGCCGTATCTTTAAAAAATAATTACAGTAAACCTCTACAATTTGTCATCCTTCAAGTCAGAAACCTCTACAACTCAAGAAGGCTCCAAAATATTCATTTAAAAAATCAAAATTCAAATATTCCCAAAAATGCACACATGAGAGGAGGAGAGTCGGCAAAAAGCCCCCCAACTCAGTAAGATGTTGAGTTGTACAGTAATGTTTAAGCGTTTAGTGTTTAGTTCCCCAGTATAGTACAAGTGATAAATAGTGTATATTACAGTAATGGCCTTTATAGTGTTAACTGTGGTTTACATAGTGTACAGTGTCAAGTACAGTACAGTAAAGGTGTGCCCAAAAGTGATCTTGAGCCCCCCTAACACCTCCAAAAACTACCAAAAATCCTCCTCCATGCCTGGAATACACCCTACAACTGCATGGAATCATGGTAAGGCAGCTTTTACTGTTTATTGTAAACACTTTTTTTTTTTTTTCCCCTTTTTTTTCCCATTTTTTTCCTTTTTTTTGTGTGTGTGCTGGAGGGGAACTTAAAGTTCATCCCTACAACTTGGCAAATAGGCTAACTCAGCAAGGCTTGCACATGTATTATGCCGAATTGTAGAGGTTTTACTGTACAGCCTTAGCTCATGCCTAAAATGGTGGAGAAATAAGTGCTAGGGTCATTGAGTAAAACAAACATCTATATATTTTTCATCATTATACAACCGATTCCAATAAGATTCTGATTATTGGATAATTATTCCCCTCCGATACCGTATACAACTGATTCCGAAAAGATTCCGATTATCAGATAATTATTCCCCTCCGATACCGATACAGATACTAATCAGCTTTTGCTGATTTACAACACTATCTTTCCTTCATCATTCTTCACACACTGCTCACCTATGATATCCATTTTCCTCTTCATCTGATTTGCCACCTTAAATATCATATTCTTCCTTTCCACACTACTTAGGTTATCAACTAAAAGTCTCTGAGATTCAGATATTGCCCTGTAAACCTCTTTTCTAGCCCTATGCTTGGCAGCCAAGTATTCCTCCTTGTTACCACCCCTTTTCCATTCCCGAAAAAAACTTCTTTTCTCCTTAACTGCAGCTTCTACACTCTCATCTCACCACCAAGTTACTTTATGTCTTGGGGGACTCCTTGTCCATCCACACACTGAATCAGTAGCTCTCTGTATTGTTCATTAACACTTCTATCAACAGCTCCCTCCTCAGCCATCACTCTACTCATCTCACTATAGAAGTCATCTCTTATTGCTTTGTTTTTCAACTCCCATCCCCCCAACTCAGGGCAAAGGCTTCAGGGCCAATCCCCAAGGCCCAGTAGTCCTCCTACATCTCCATGTCACCACTATGGCACCAACATCCACTGTCCATATCGAATACATGCTACGGCTGTCTCATAAGGACTGGTGAATTGGTATTAGCGGGGGTGTTTTTACGACATGTCAGTGGGTCTTCTGGTAGATCAGTAAAGTCTACTTCTAATCCATAAACTGTTCCCTGTCCCAGCAGGGATCTGAATCAGGGTCTGTTAGGACTGCAGGCCACTTCTTTACCGACTGAGCCACCACCTCCCCCCATAGGTCCTCTTTTTATCATCCATTCCCTAAGCGCCATGTCAAATATCAATAACTTGTGTTGCTGCACACACTCCCCACTCCCTAAAACTTTAATATCCCTCACTAATCTCCGATCAGCCTTCCTGACCAGGAAATAGTCTATCTGGCTACTATTTCTCCCAGACTCATACATACTCAGCCTACTCTCACTCTCCTTCACTGCCTTTTTTCTTCCTCATTCTTCTCATCCCCCCCCCCCATCTCTCTCTATTCTTCTCCATCCTCTGTCTCCTTTATGGTAGTGTTGATAGCAAAAGGAATGAATAACTGATGATTATTATCATTAACTTTTTTAAATACCCAAGTTTAGGTACAAACTTAGCAGTCCAGAGGCCCAGCAGCCTTCTCACCTGTGACATAATCTCATGCCCCTGGAGGTCCCTGTTCTTGAGTGTGCCCATCCAGAATGCATTGGTACAATTATTGAGTGACAACATTTGCTTCACACGATACACTAACGTTTCCAAGGACATCTTGAGAGGAGGCACGTGTGGAGTTAGAATCATGTCTTGTCGAACCTGTGGACAGAAATACATTGGCTTACATTTAGTCATGTTAAAAGGTTCATCATCATAATCATCACCACCATCATCATTATCACAATCATCATCATTATTACCATCCTTATTTTTGCCACACCCACAGAGACTGCCATATAGAATGGTTGTCCCCAACTGTGTCAAATCCTGCCTCCCTCACTAACTGATCTACTGTACTTTCTTGGGGATCCAAGCACTATAGGAGTGTTAAAAAATGAAAAAATTTGCACAGTGGTCGACTTCCCCCAGGGCCAGGTTTCAGGCAGGATGGGACCCCTGAGGGCTGCCTCACATGTGGCCAGGAGCCCATGAATGTCCCATGCAACTTACACAAGATTGTTAGGCATAACCAGTTTTACCAAGGAACACAAATATTCACATAATGGTAGAGCTTGAGTCATGCCAGGTTACAAGTACGGTGTGATCCCTGAGGGTTCGCCCCCCACTCAGCCAGTCATTATGCATGGCCAAAGTTTTAAACTGAATGTGAAATTTTGCTTATTTTCACCCCTGCTGACTCAGTCAGATACGTTTATGTGAAGCTACAGATTGTGGTGAATGTTTTTGGTGTATCTGATGGAGCCACGATTCCGGGGGCTTGAATGATGAGTGAATGGAAGTGTGGCCCATTGGATTGGGCAAATTTGGGCTGTCTGGACATTGCTACTCCTCACCCTCCCCTTGGGTGGGAAAGGAGGTCCAGATGATGATGACGATGATGATTCACCCCCGCCATGCTTTGTGAAGTGCAATTACGATCTCACCCCCGCCATGCTTTGTGAAGTGCAATTACGATCTCAGCAATGCTTTTATTCACAGTCATAGCTTTAACCTAGGAACATAAAATTTTGCATATTGGAAGGCATTTATCCCACTCATGCTTTTGGCAAGCTGGGACCCCCAACAACCACCCCCACAGGTGGTAGTGGGGGTAAATATTGCCCTCCCATCCTTTATAACTTATACCACAATTGGGGGGGGGGGGGAATACCCCCCTGTGCCTGCCGATTTCCCCCCCCCCCCTGGCTAAATGGGCTTAATACATCAATTTAAGATCCCTGGCACACAAAAGTAATCACCAAAGCCAGAAAGTTGGTTAAATTGAGTCAGGTTGGTGCCACTTGACCTCTGAAATCTTCAAGGTTACTGACAGAGCTTTGCAAAGACTGTCACTCACCTCCCGCATTCCCAAATCATTGTTGTAACTGTAGCAGGAAATTTCTAAAGTTAGCGGGATATGGTTTTAGCTTCCATTTTACTTCAGTTGCTTGCAATGAGATCTCAATGCTGCAAGACGTAGCTTTACGTCACTGGCGTTTAGAGGGGGATGCAGATCTACACTGCTAGCATGGTATGGGTTAAGAATGTGAAATTTTGCACAATAGTAGAGCTTTACTCTGATCACACTTTAACCCACTGCATGCCAGTGCTGTTTTAAAACGGTTTAAAATAAAAAACTTCACTGTGACCCCATTTTTCAAGATTTGCAAGTAAAAATTGGCAGGCATGTAAGGTAACTGTTCCTCTACCATCCCCCAGGCTGTCAAGGCCATAAACTCACTCACTCCCCCCCTTACGCTTGCTCTGCCTCATTCTGCCTGTGTGCCTCATCCAGTGCTGTACATAGTGAAGGCATTTTGTAAATATTTTCATGTAAGTTGTAAATATTTTCTTGTAGGTGTAAGGACTATATAGTGAAGTCAAGTTGTAAATACCTTCTTGTAAGTGCCAGGACTGTAGGTAATGAAGTCAGGTTGTACCTATCTTCAAGTGTAAGATAATGCATTCACAGTGAGAAACACACGCAAATTGTGATAGATGCTTAAGTACTGTAATAAGTAATCAGAAAAGTGTACTGAACATTGATATACCATCCCAGCATTAATACCTGAGTATACCTTACACAGAAAACGGCTTTCACGTACGTGGTGAGTGTGAGAGCAGCTAAACCTGTACAGGAGTATGCATGACTCAATAAAACCCGTTTCCGAGCCTCGGTCAGCATTTTAAAGGCGAAATTCGTTGTTTCCACATCAAAATCTATCATATTAGCCAAAAAAAAAAAAGGTCAAAAAATGACCGGCACCGAGGTGACCTATAGGGCTAAAAATTACCGGCACGTGGCTGGTTAAGCAAAGTGAGACCCCAAAAGACCATCTTCCATGGTGGGGCAGTCCCCTGGGGTCCTGGTCAATGTCTTTATGTATGGTTGCATGGTCATGGTTTTTTAATTCTGCGTACTCGTAGGCATTCACCCCAACCATGTTTTAAGTATGCTGGGACCCCTGTTGCCCTCCCCCCACAGGGAAGGGAGGGACTACACCTGGAGAGACAATGCCTTAGTTTTTATGTAGGCACACAAAATTCTGCACAACAGTACACCTTCACCCACACCACATATAGAGGGTGGGACCCATGGGATTCACCCGTCTGCCTCCCCCATAAATAATCAGTTCTTTCCCCTTACAACACTGCAGGGGTGGGTGCAGCTATCAAAGGTATCCTTTGTCTTATTATTTTAGGACAGTCTATCATAATTATAATCATTATTATCACTCATTCTTATTAATCACTATAATAATCATCACCACTGTTATACTTATATTTACTGTATCTTTAGGTTAGTTTATCACAGTATCACTTTAATTATCTCTCATCTAAGGTTAGGTTATGTTGTCAATTTAGGTTAGGTTATGGTGGGTTCACATCATGACCAACCTGGAGACACAGATTGAGTTGGCCTAAATTAGGATGGGTTGGATTACAGTAGTCCTGTCTTATCTGTGGACATTTAAAAATTCATCATCACCACTGCCATCCTTACATTGCCCACCCACGGTTAGGTTAGGTTTTCTCTCTCTACATACCTAAGAGTGAGCATAAACATGTCGTACGTGATGTCTGGATGATTGTACACTATTAAGCAGCATCACACACAAACACTGTCACATATCATTAATTTCTTGCTCTCATTTTCTACAAACCTTGGAGTGAGTGCAGACATGTTGTAGGAAACGTGTGGAAACCTGCAGGCTCTTGAGCAGCGTCAGCACATCCTGGTTATGCTGGCGCAGACACTTATCCAGGAGAGGCATACCACTACGCACAAAGAGCTCTACAAACTGGCGGCCAGACTGGGAACAGAGGAGTAGCAGTTAACATCGTCATCCTCATCCTTAATCATCATCATCGCCATTATCATTATAATTCTTATTCCCTTCTGATGATGGGATAAGGCAGGATCCAGAAACAAAGAGAGAGGTACAAAAACAGAGCTGTCAACAGTATGCCCAGTAAAACAGCCCATACAATCAATCACACATCAGTTTTTGCTTCGTCTCGCATGCAACTCATTGACAGAAAATCATGCTTCATAACACCTGTATAATACTGTTTCACTGACTCCTCAGCTATAACAGGCGCTGCTCTTTGTCTTGTGCATCTCAATATATACTTCATCTATTCACTCTATCCTTCATCAGTTCTCCCGTTTCAACTTCCATACCAAAATTTCTCACATACTGATTTGCCATATCCACCCACATTCTTCATGATCTTCACTGAACTCTTGAATGACTCTGAAGAACCTATAAGCAGCTCTGTACGAGAATGGTTGTTTTCATTTTAAGTCAAGAATGTATTCCTTTCCTTGCAATTAATACTTAACAAGCAATTTTTCTGTGATGCTTGGTGAACCTAAACCATAAGAAAGCACTTTAAAATAGAAGTTTACTACAAAGACTTCCTTTATTTAGGTTTTACTATATGCATCACTAAATATGAAGTTATCCTACACACAGCAAGAATGAAAACAGAGAAGGCAAAAATCCCTCCATCCCTTATCATCCAATCCTATACTGCCCCACCAGGAGCACAGGAGCCTGAGGTTAGGTTATGTAGTCCGGATATTTAAGGAAGTGACTGTCACTTGTCCCTTAGTGCCATATGAGTAATATGCCATCTAATGTAGGCTCTCATGAATGATAACTTCCACAACCATGTTTTTACAAATAATGGTAACACAGAACCTTTACCAGTTTCAGAAATAACATTTTGCATCACCTGAAAAAGAAGGATTATGTGGGAACCTTTGCTGCATAAGTGGGCCAGGGGTACTCAATGGCCCTTATGCATCAGTCTCTGAAGGACAAAAATCACATCATGCACTGCTCAGAATGCTCCACTTTTTGCGATTTGGTTCTTCAGTGAGTTCAGACCGGTGAAACAGACCCATGATATTCTGACTCAAATTAACTCATCCAAATGCTTTCAGTATAACTTGACTTGCTGTATTAATATTAAAGCAGTTATACTACGTGGAGGTTATTATAAATATCAGTCTTGGAGGTTCGCAAAATCATAGTTTGAATGCAGAATTTATAAACATACAGAATACCTTTATGAAAAAATAATCAAGCAACAAGTTTAATGAAAAACAGTTTAGAATACATTATGTGCATTACTCAGATATGAGTACAGCCTAACTGGAACAATATCAAAACATTGATATTGGTAAGTGGAGGTTTTTGTTCTCCATTCTAGGATGAGCAAACGGATCTTTGTAAAACTTTAAAATGTTTCATAAGGTACACACACATGTTGATGCAATGACTTATTTTGATATGGAACAACAATGACAAACTCAAAATTGTCTTGTTATAAATAAACTTTAATAATTATTAATTAAAAAAAAAATAGAAAAATAGATATATTAAACAGTCAGATCCACTATATGAGAAGTATGGGAATGATAACAACTGATATTATCACAGAAAGCAGTTATTAACGACCAAGGGCATACTGTTGACACATGTATTGCTTTGCACTCTATACATCCAGGTAGAATTATAAGATAATAGGGAGTGAGTCTGGAAAGAGTTTAAGATAAAATGACTGTGTAAGAGACTGTGTCAAAAAATCAATTTAGACTAAACTAAATAGAGAAAATGAGAAGATTAGAAGTTTGCAGTGGTGTGATAAGACTAAGCTTTAGTATTCAATAGAAAGAAATGTATGATATGTAAAGCTGTTGATGTACATGTAAATGACTAGAAATATTTGTTTTTATTGAGTCAGTGATAAAATAAATTGAAAATATGGTTGTGAAAAATATGAATATATAAAAACATAAATTAAGAACATTAGAGAGAGAGAGAGAGAAGAGAGAAACAATGATTTTATATGACAAAAGACCCCTCTTTGACCCCTGCAGTATTGGTAAAAAGTTATGTCAGCTTATGGGTGTGTGAATGTCTGTTAAAAATTGAATGTTATAAAATGAAATACATTACCAGGTGACCCATGTAAAATACTAATAGAAAACAGTTAGTGACAGTGAATTAAGAGGTAAAGACTTGACAGGATGTACTGGAGATCTGGGATGAATGTATTTTTTTCTTATTTTTTATTACAGAAAAAAAAGACCAGCGAGTTATTATCTGTTACATACAGATAGATTACCTCATATACTTTATATATGTATATATATAATGTTCAGTTATTTCTATATACTTATTACATATTAACATCATCCAATTTCTGTTTACTGTGAGTAATTATGCATTAGAGGATTACAGAAGGGAAGAGTTTGCAATTGCTTATATATTACACTGAAAATATTTAAAAATATATTTACAAAATTGACAGTCAGCTGGAGAAGAAGGGGATAAGGAGAGTAATGAGATGATTTGATTCTAAGTTACACATGTTGTATAGAGAAGTATTTAAATTGCAGACTGTGCAGGGGTAAAGTGTACAGAAGAATATATCTTTGAATTTTAATAAGTACGAGGTAATATGATCTCTGCGAGTGGATTGAGCTGAGATGATTCTGAAGCTGGATATTATCAAACATTTGTGGTCCTGTGTTTAATAAGATTTGGGGATGGGGTGTAATGCAAAATCAGTGGATGGGGCTGCCCTGAATGAGGTGTTTGGTTTCCTTCTTTGCTGATGATACAGCTTTGGGGAAGATGATTTTAATTTGGTGAATGAATTTATAGGTGACTCTACATGTTGGTTTGAGATACCGTATGAGTGGTTATGAAATATGAGTTTCACAAACTAGTAGAATGAAAGATGGAACTCACAAAGATGGGATGGGTGTACAGCAGGGAAGGAATGTTGGTACACTGGACGAGGGAGGAGTGGAAATTGTCACTGCATGATGGATTATTTTGATTCAGGAGATGGAACAAGTACCCAAAAGTCAAAATGACTCCATAAGGATGGAGTCACTGACAGGTTGAAAATGAAGAAAAGGAACTTTGTATAGTGGAGATATAGGGAAGTTGGAGTGTTGAGGGAGAAAAAGCTGACTAAAATGTATGTAGAAGCAGGGAGAGAGTAGAATTGGAGGGTGGAGGGAGTATTGAGGGAGTGGTGAGTCATTGATGGAAATTTTTTTTTAACACCCTATATCTTTAAATAAGATAGATGAATGAGGGTGGATTTACAAGGAAAATTTATTGTTCGTAATGTGTATTAGGATAATAATAGGTGATTGTGATAAGATGCCAGGTGGTGATGAATATCATAACATACTAAAATAGCCAATATTTCATAAAATTTAAAATATTAAAGGTGTTTAAGGTGCTGAGAAAGCTGGAGGAAACAGTGAGCATATTTCCAATAATTAGCCAGTACCTGGATGGACACAAATGTGGAACTCACACAACACACACACACACACACAAACACAACACACAACACACACAACACAAGAAACAACACGACACGCACTTACCATAAAGGGCAAATCGGAGAGACAGAGGCAGAAGGGGAGGATGAAGAAGAGAAGAGGCAGTGGAAAGTTATAGGCGATATTGAGTTAAAATATGGCAATAGAACGGTAGGAATGGTGGTTAGTGAGGATTAAAGTTTTATAAGTGGTGTAATGTAAAGTTATGCTAATGGAAGTGGTTTATGAGGTTAGGTGGTGGTAGTATAAATCAACACTGTTCAGTTTTATGGTAGTGTTGTCTAAGTTATGTATTTTCTTGTGTTGAGTGTGGTGTTGTACATTTTGTGCATATACAGGACGTAATGAGGTGATTCTTGTGGTTGAATGGTGCTTTGAGTGTGGGGTGGGAGGTATTGTGTAATTGGTGAGTGTGGGTTTTAGGAATGGAGGAGGTGTGGAGTTTTGTTGTTGTGTTTTTTGACTAATAAATGTTGGGATGTTGTAGTGTGTTGTTTGGTGTGGGTGTGTGTAGTGTTGTGGTAGGTGTGGTAATAATTGTGTTGTTGGGGGTTGTATTGTGGTGGGTGTTGTGGTGTTGTGGTAGTGTGTTGGTTGGGTGTTGTGGTAATGTGTTAGATGTTTGTTTTGTTGATTTTGTTATTTTGGTGTGGTGTAGGTAAGTTGGTATGTGCTATGGGTGAGTGTGGGTGGGTTTTGAGGTGGGGGGTGTTTACAATAAACGAGTGGGTGTTATGCGGTTGTAGTTGGTGGGGGTGTGTTTGGAGGTGTTGTAGCTTATACATAGGTGTTTGGTGTTGTGGTGTTCATGAAAAGAAGAATGGAGATGTTGTAAGTCAAAGAAGTGAAACAGAAAGAAGAATTAACTGCAAATGAGGCAATACTTTGGCCTTGTGTAGTGCTGTTTTAAAACTGTCTGATGTAGTGGGGTGTTTGAGTTGTTAGTTTGTGAGATGTTGTGGAGGTTTACTGTAATTATTTTTGTAAAGTGTTATAATTTTTTGATGTTAATGGAATGTTAAAATGCAGTAAATCATTCAGAAATTTGCCATACACACACACACACCCTCACACTTATTATATATATATATATATATTATATATATATATATAAGATATAGTGGAAGTGTGTGTGATGCATTTGTGTAAGTGTAAGAGCATGTAAATATCTGATATGAAAAGGTTGAATGAATATCTTGTATTTAATCATATCTAGCAGCGGTAACCAATGACTGAGAGTAGTGGTAAGAAATGAGTATGACATTGCTTCATATTCAGCAAAAAGACCTATTTACTACAGAAGATGATTATGGTGTAGAACAAGGAGAGAATGTTGCGAACAGAAATTACAGCAGTGTATCGGAGCGCATTTGTTCATGAAGGTAGTGAAAAAATATATGAAAGTAATATATATGTTTATAGAGAAAATTGTATAGTTTGAGAAAAAAGTGTTAACATTATGGATGACTTCAATGCAAAAAAAAACCGGGATGGTCATTTATGTGACAAAGGAATAAAAAGAAAGGGTAAATAAATGTAGAAATGAGCAAGAAAATCTTCACAAAATCAGAAAAGCATGTCAAAATTAAAACAAAGAAACAAAAATGAAATATCACTCAGTTTGCAGAATATATTATTAAAGTTATCACAAAGTAAATGGAAGTGAGAAGAATGATGAATGGTAAAGAATATGTGAAATTGAGGTTGAAAGAAATGATGAATAGATAGGAAAAGAAGATTTATATGAAAAATTGGCAGCATTTTCTTGGTGACATGGTGATCAGCAACTAGTTGGTTAGTATGAAAACATTGATGTTTAGCTGGTGGAATCAGACAACAAAAGTGAATGAAATCATTCAGTGGGAGAACTCTTGGTACCATCAGCCTATTCAGAGACACTCTTTTGATGAAAAAACGAAAGGAAATGAGACTCTGAAAGACGTATCAACATATAAAAGAAAAAAAAAGAAAAATGGACAAAGAAACAATCGAAGAAACTCTGAAAATGTCAGACTGACATGGAAAGCAACAGATTATATCCCGAAAGAGCAATATGGGCTGTCACAGGACGGAGAAGAACGGTGAAATCATTAAATGCAGAGATAAGATGGTGAGAAAAGTCTGTATGAATTTTACAAAGATCTGTATGCATCAAAGACAGTAGTACCAATAGCAACATTCTACCAATGACTCATATATAACACCAGATGAAGTAAACATTTATCTTAAAAATATAAAGAGGAAAGTTCCGGAGAAGATGAAATAGAAGCGCATTTACATCTCTGTTGGATGCAGGAGTAGAAGTAACAATAGGCTTGCTCCTTATTTACCCAGTGTATAAAAATGGAAATTCCCCTAACATGGTGTAAAGCAATAGTTATTTTACTTTACACAGAAGGTGACTCAAAACAACTTAGTAACTATCGATCCATTTGCTTATTATCTGTCATTTACAAACTCTTCACTAAAGTCCTTACGAACAGCATAACTACGAATTTGGAGGAAACCCAACCTCGTGAACAGGCAGGATTCCGAAGCGGGTATTTGACTACTGATCATCTTCACACAATGAATCAGCTAATTGAGAAAACTACAGAATATAATAAACCACTGTGCTTAGGTTTTGTTGATTACGAAAAGGCTTTTGACTCAGTGGAGCACATAGCAATTATAAATTCATTGCGAGAACAAGGAGTGAATGAGAACATTGTAAAACTGCTCGAAAACATATATAAAGAGGGAACTGCTACAGTTAAATTACATAAAGACTCAGAAAAAATTAAGATTGAGAAGGGCGTGCGTCAGGGAGATACAATTTCACCAAAGTTATTTACAGCATGCCCATAAAGTATTTTCAGAAAGCTAGACTGGGAAAACAAAGGAGTGAACATAGACGGAGAAAAGCTAAACCATTTAATATTTGCAGATGATATTGTCCTAATCTCAGAAACAGCAGAGACATTGCAAGAAATGTTAAATGACCTGAACTGAGGAAGTTTCAAAGTAGGGCTAAAGATGAACCGAAGTAAAACTAAAGTAATGTTTAAATCCTCAAACACCAAAGAGCGTCATCAGAATAAGTGGCGAGATTCTTGAAGATGTCGAGGAATACAATTACCTGGGACAAATACTAAAATTAACGAAAGATAATGATAGCGAAATAAAAAGGCGCATTACAATTGGATGGAAAGCTTTCTGTAATCATAGGGACATTATGAAAAGTAGCTTGCCAGTTTTGAAACGAAAAGTAGGCTATGTAGCGAATGTATAATTCCAGCTACGACGTATGGTTGTGAGACTTGGAAACTGACAAAATCGACTGAAAATAAATTAATTTGTTCTCAGAGAGCAATGGAAAGGTCAATGTTGGGAATATCATTAAGAGACAGGAAAAGATCAACTTGGGCGAGAGAGCAGACTAAAGTCAAAGACATTATAGATGTTATAAAAGAAGAGAAATGGAGGTGGGCAGGCCACGTAGCAAGAATAAGTGATAATCGATGGAGCAAGAGGTTGACTGACTGGTCACCAAGAGATTGTAAACGTAGCAGAAAAGGCCAGACAGGAGATGGAGGGGTGAGATAGAGAAATTTCCAGGAAAACGTGGCAAAGATTGGCTCAATCAAGGAATTCGTGGAGAAGGTTGGGGGAGGCCTTTGTTCAGCAGTAGACTTGTAATGATGATGATGATGATAATGATATATATATA